>NC_069499.1:429725917-429900917 GCF_027579735.1 Bombina bombina | reverse complement strand
TATAAAAAATTATCTTAAACATTTTTTTCTTAATAAACACTCAATTAAACATGTGTAAATGTATTGTTAAGGCACAAATCCCATGAAAAAATAGTACAACTTACAAGAAAACTCTTCTAATACTTGCCTTAAATAGCCCTATTCCCATTCTCACTATGTACATTTTTCTATTATACATTTACCTAGCAGGTTTAGAAAATGTAATTACAAAAAGGAATTGTATAACATTTAGAACCATAAAAGGGTACCTAACATAAATATTTTTCAAGGATAAAGCTTGTGATATGCCCTAATCTGATTTGTTTCTAATTCTAGTATTATTTAAAAAATGCAGGTACTTTTTTATGGTATGAATACTCTAAAAGACTAGATACCTTCCTTGATATTAAATGTGAAATATTCCTCTTTCCAATGTACTGAAAATCATATTTTTAATAATTATTCAACTTTCTCTGCTACTTAATTCATTGAAATTACGGGCACTTTTGACAAGGGGAATATATAAGTTGTTATGTTGAAAATGAGTAGTAACACACCCAAAGGGTATGTTTATTTCTACTGAACTAAAGCTAAATTTACAATGTAAATTAAAAACACCACATCACAGAGATACATACAATTTATGTCAATATTTAAACAGTATAAGTGTTTTTGTGTGAGGCTATTTTGTGCATGTGGTTTGAGTGTGTTTTTTGAAATCTAGATTTATGACGCATTCAAGATTGAGCCATTTCACTGAAAATACCCTTGAAAAAAAAGAAGCATCCAGAAAATTAAAATATGATATGTAAGACAAAATCAAGTACTAGATTATTAGCATTAAACAACCAAGGTGTCATGGTTCAACAGCATAATGAAAGCCTCTCAATCTTTCACCCAATCTCTTCTGCCAAGCTTCTTTCACAGATTGGGTATTTATTTTCCTCACTCTCATTGGTCTAGCCCCTGTCACAGGTTTGGCTACACTCACCCTTTACTCATTCACAGACCCACCATTCTTTCAAAATAAATTGTTATTCTAATGAAACATAACATTTTAAAAAAAACTTTCCACTTCCATGACTGTATGTGTTTTGAACATTATATGGAAGAAGTGTTTGAACAATATCTGAAACAATGCTATCTATACACATGGTGCTCAAATCACAAGCACACTCTTTAGCCTAAGAGGCTGATTTATCATCGGTCTGTCCAACATGATCCGCTGAGCGGATCATGTCTGACAGACATTGATGAATGGTCGGCATTTAACATTGCACAAGCAGTCCTTATGAACTGCTTGTGCAATGCCGCCCCCTGTAGATTAGCAAACAATCGGTCGCTAGCAGAGGGTGTCAATCAGCCCGATTGTGGATCCGGCGGATTGATGTCCGCAGAAAACAGGAGCATCAGGGGCCATTCGGCCCTTGATAAATCGGCCCCTAAGTATGTTCTCATTGAATGTTTCAACAAAGGACACTAGGATAGAGGTATATTTGTTAACTGCAGTAAATTGGATATATTTAAAATTTAAAGTTGTATGTAAATCATTAAAGTTTCATTTTGATATGGAACCATTAACCTTATCAGTGTAATCTCATTCAGCAACCATATCTATATTGTTGATGGCAGCCTTATATATTTGCTTGCTGCTGTTTTTAGTATTCTAACAAGTTCAGTCAGTGCAAACTGGTGCAAAAATCATTTTCTGATGGACAGAAATACCATTGTAGGGAGCCACAATGTAGTTTACCTTACAAGTATACACATCAGGAGATAATTTGGAACTAAATTCATGAAGATTTGAAATTACTTACCATACATCTAAAAAGTTCTTAAAGCAGGTTGTAATAGATCCCGATTTAGAAAATGGTTATGCAGACACCAGTCATGAATTTAGCTTCATACCTTAAAAGGACAGTCTACTCCAAAATTGTCATTGTTTAAAAGATAGATAACACCTTTACTACACATTCCCCAGCTTTGCACAACCAACAATGCTATACTAATATACTAAAAATCTAAATTTCTGCCTGTTGCCCCTGCAAGCCGCCTTTATCTCAGTGCATTTTTATGGCTTTTCACAGCAAGACCGTGCTCATTCATCTGTGCCATATAGATAACATTGTGCTCACTCCAGTGGAGTTATTCATAGGTCTGCACTAATTGCCTAAAATGCAAGTCTGTAAATAGAAGTGAGATAAGGAAGCAGTCTGAGAAGGCTTAGATACAAGGTAATCACTGAGGTAAAAAGTATATTAATATAACAATGTTGGTTGTTCAAAACTGGGGAATGGGTAATAAAGGGATTATTTATCTTTTTAAACAATAAAACTTTGTGAGTAGGCTGTCCCTTTAAATAATGAGGCTGATTTCTATTTCAGGATAAAAAATAATAGCATACTTATTTTTTATTTTGAAAAGATTTATTAAGAAAAAAAAATGAAAAGATTTGTTATGAATGAATGAGGTGATAGAATAATGAGTGAATGGTAGAGGTGGGTACAGTTGTGGCTCAACTGAAGAAGAAGGGAAGACACAACAATTAGAGCTTGGGTTTACAGGGTGAGAATTAAAAGTATAGATATAGATGGACTGAAGGACAGAGGAAAGGATCAAAGGCAACAACATAATCTTAAAATGCAGGATATGCAACTCCACAAACTTCACTAAAGAATATAGGAAACCCAAGTATATAGAAATATTAGCTCTTATAATAGGTCTTAGCACATTGTCTGCACAACTGTTGTGCCTTTACAGATAAACAATTAGAGAATCTGTTTCTAGAGTAAGATACTAGATAGTAGTATATACTTTATGATTGTAATATTAGAATTAAAAAAAATTGTCTTTCAAGCCAAAACTAGGAAAAACATTCTACTAGTGATCATGCAAAGAAACAGATCTTTGATGAGCAGTCTGAGTTTCTTAGAAGTTCAGTTTCAATGAGTAGACTTCCTACTGTAAAAGAAACAGAAGTCAGTTACACCTTAAAGGCACCCAGTAAGTGCAATAATAATGTGCAAGTTGTAGTGCAAGTTGCTAAAATATCACATTTTTAGATCAGACAACCCACAATTTACAGAAAATAAGCTAAATTATAAAAATCATTATAATTGTATTATTACTATTATTATCGGTTATTTGTAGAGCTCCAACAGATTCCGCAGCACTATAAATCTAGACGGAATACAAGGAAACATTAATAGGGATCAGACGGGTAGAGGGCCTTGCCAAAAGTCGCACTGTTGTAGTCAGCTCTAAAGAAGGTAATCTACAAACAGCATAGCTCTTAGGCATACATGCTAAGGGGGTTCAAGGGGATAGCAAAGGAGGAGAGGAAACGGTATAAAGAAAGGTTAGTGTAGGTTGTATGCATCTCTGAACAGTAGAGTCTTTAGGGAGTGTTTGAAGTTTTCAAAAAATTTTCAAAACTAGGGAACAGTCTTGTGGAGCGAGGCACAGAGTTCCACAAGATGGGAGCCAGTCTGGAGAAGTCCTGTAAGCAGGAGTGTGAGGAGGTAACAAAATGAGGAGAGTAGGAGGTCATGAGCAGAGCAAAGGGGACGGGAGGGAGAGTATCTGGAGACAAGGTCTATAGGGGGGAGCAGTGCAGTTGAGGGCTTTGTATGCCAGAGTGAGAATGTTGTGTTTAATCCTGGAGGCAAGAGGAAGCCAGTGAAAGGATTGGCATAGAGGTGCGGCAGATGAAGAGCGTGTAAGGAAGATGAACCTGGCAGAGGCATTCATTATGGATTGTAAAGGAGGTAGGCAGCAGTTGGGGAGACCAGAGAGGACAGAGTTGCAGTAATCGAGGTGGGAAAAGATGAGAGAGTGGATTAAAATCTTAGTTGTGTCTTGTGTAAGAAAATGTCTAATTTTAGAGATGTTTTTAAGGTGGAAGTGGCAGGATTTAGCCAAGGACTGAATGTGAGGAGTGAAAGAAAGATCTGACTCAAGTGTGACCCCAAGATATCGGGCATGTGGGGTGGGGGTTATGATGGAGTTTTCAACATTTATAGAGAGATTGGGGGTGGAGATTTTGGAAGAAGGAGGGAAAATAAGGAGCTCAGTTTTGGAGAGATTTAGCTTGAGGTAGTGAGAGGAAATCCAGGAAGAGATGTGAGAAAGACAGTTAGTGACATGGGTTAGCAAGGAAGGAGATAGGTCTCGTGCAGAGAAGTAGATTTGGATGTCATCTGCATACAAATAATATTGGAACCCGTGGGACTTTATTAGGGAACCTAATGATGGCGTGTAGATTGAGAAGAGAAGGGGTCCGAGGACAGAGCCTTGCGGTACCCCAACAGAAAGTGGTGATGGGCAGAGGAGGCCCCAGCGAAGGCTACACTAAAGCTATGGTAGGAAGAAAACCATGAGAGGGCTGAGAGGGCTGTGTCACAAATGCCAGATTAGAAGGTTTGAAGCAAAAGAGGGTGGTCAATGTGGTTATTTATTAATTTAAAATATCTTTACTTTCTACTAAATATAATATACTAAATCTCTATGGGTAAACCACTAAAGCCAACACAAATAAATTGTGAAATAAACTCTATGAGAGGGTCTCCATTTTTTCCCAAAACAGTTTATTTAGGAATCAACATATGTTAATAATAAGATAAATATTTACAGGTATATATATAAATAAATCTATTTTACAGCAACACAGTCCACATTTAAGATACAGGACAACTTTGCTACAAAAATCCCAATTTGTCTAATAATGCTAAAATAATTATAGGAATATACTTAGCCACATTTCCCAAAGTGTTCACCAACAGCCATCTTTCCAGGATAAGTAAGATAAGAAAAAAAAGAGAGAGAGCTCCAGTCTCCTATAAAACAATTCAATCGGGAGTGGCCTATCAAATGCCAGTCAAAAAGGCCACTGGGAGTGTCTTTAGTTCAGAGAGAACGGTGTACCTGGGGGAAGGGATTTTAATAGCAGCTAGGTGAATATTCCAGTGATAAAATGTCACTAAAATGTCACCACAGTCAACAGTATCAAAGACTGTGAACAGATCAAGGAGGATAAGCAGAGAGAAGTGGCCTTTTGATTTTGCTGTAAGTAGGTCATAGGTAACCTTAACGATTGCTTTGAGGCAAGAGGGAGTAGGAAAATAGTGTGGTAGTTGGATGGGGAGGTTGGATCAAGGTTTTTGATAGGTGTTACCAGTGCATGTTTTAGAGATGAGGGAAATATACCGGTGTTGAGGGAGAGGTTGAAAATATGTGTGAGTATAGGGGCAAGGGTAGGAAAGGGAGGGGAGCAGCTTTGAGGGGCTTGGATCAAGAGGACAGGTAGTGAGGTGAGAGCTCATTATAAGTGCTGAAACTTCTTCCTCAGTAACAGGGGAGAAAGAGCTAAATTTATGGCTATGTGGGATGTGGTTGATTGCAAGCGTTTGAGGGGGTGAGAGAATGGAAGTATGTTGAGAGCTTATTTAGTTTCTGATGGAGTCGATTTTGTTATTGAAGTGGCTGGCAAAGTCTTGAGCTGACAGAGAAGTTGTATTAGGGGTGGGCGGAGAAGAATATTGAAAGTGGAGAACAGTCGTTTTGGGTTTGAAGAAAGATTAGAGATAAGAGTAGAGAAGTAATGTTGATTATAGAGATTAAGGGAAGAATAGTAGGGATTTAAAATGAACTTGTAATGAAGGAAATCAGCTGAACTCTGAGATTTTCTCCAGTTCTGCTCAGCAGTACGGGAACATCTGCGTAGGTACGGCCGTGTCAGAGGAGTATGCCATGGCTGAGGATGGGTGTGTGATTTCCGAGCAATGATAAGAGGTGCCAGATTGTCAAGAACCAATGTAAGGGTTGTGTCACGCCACATCACCGTAGCCACTTCCTCTGATGACGTCAGATGCCTTCTTATTCCGGTGATCCGTTTGCCTGGTGCCCGTTTGTCTTTTTGTGGCTGTGAGTACTCTAACTTTGTTACTTTGTCTGTGCATGATTTCCTGTTACCGAACCTTGTTACTCTGACTACGCTATTGCCTAACCCTGAACAGCCTGAATACAAGTTGCCAAACCGTGCTTAATTGACCACGCTATTGTTTAACCCTGAACTGCCTGAATACAAGTTTCCCAATCTTGCTATACTGACCACGCTATTGTTTAACCCTGAACTGCCTGAATACAAGCTGCCAAACTTTGCTATACTGACCATGCTATTGTTTAACCCTGAATTGCCTGAATACAAGTTGCCAAACCTTGCTATACTGACCACACTATTGTTTAACCCCTAACTGCCTGAATACAAGTTGCCAAACCTTGCTATACTGACCACGCTATTGTTTAACCCTGAACTGCCTGAATACAAGTTGCCAAACCTTGCTATACTGACCACGCAATTGTTTAACCCTGAACTGCCTGAATACAAGTTGCCAAACCTTGCTATACTGACCACGCTATTGTTTAACCCTGAACTGCTGGAATACAAGTTGACAAACCTTGCTGAATTGACCACGCAATTGTTTAACCCTGAACTGTCTGATCTTCTGTTGTCGAATTCTGCTGGTCTGACTACGCCTCGGCTTGACTCCACACTATCAACCATCAAGACATCTGGTACCCAGTCCTGAACCCCAAGTTATCCATTCTGTCTGTGTGAGTACTGTGTTTAATAGAAGTTGTTGTGGAGTCACGTCCTGGGTTTTACTCAGTGTGCGGAGTGTTATTTTAATTCACTCAGCTATTGGGTCTGATTCCGGACTTAACCTAACCTGACATTACAAACGGGCCAAAATTATGGACCCTGCTGAGTTATCCATGGCCATGACCCTCCAAGCACAACTTCTTGGCACACATGCTGCACATCTGCAATCCCTTGATGCTAAACTAGATCAGATTACGGCCCTTCTGCATAACCTCTCTACTCCTCCTCAGTCATCTTCAACCTCTACCGCTGCTGCTACTACTTCTACTACAGCCTATAATCCGCCACAGCCAGTAGGACATCTGATTCCTAGAATCCCACTACCTGATAAATATGACGGCAATACTGAAGAGTGCCGTGGATTCCTAAATCAATGTAATCTGCACTTCAGAAACAACCCTTTGGTATTCCATAATTCCTATTCAAAGATTACCTTTTTGATTTCCCTACTGAAGGGTAAGGCCTTAGCTTGGGTGTCTCCTTTTTTGGAAAAAGACAACCCCATGCTGCGAGACGTGGATCCTTTTTTATCTGCTTTTTCTTCTGTTTTTGATAAACCTGGAAGGGCTGCAGCAGCTGAGGCTGGGCTATTGGACTTAAGACAAGGTTCCCTTTCTGTAGCTCAATATGCTATAGAATTTCGGACTTTGGCCGCTGAAACTGCATGGGACCATGGGGCTCTTCGGGTGGCCTTTCGCAAAGGGCTTTGTGAACGATTAAAAGATTAGCTAGTATATCATGATCTACCCGACTCTTTGGAAGACTTCATCAATCTATGTATTAAACTAGACACCAGATACTCTGAACTTCTACAGGAAAGAGACCGGATTAGAAAACCATTTTCTAGACCAATATTTCATCCACCGCCTCGTACCCCCAGTATATCCACCACTAACTCCACTTCATCTGATTCAGTAGAACCCATGGAAGTAGGAGCAATTAAGTTGTCTGAAGCCGAACGCCTGAGAAGGCGCACCTTGGAACTATGTCTATACTGTGGTACTAAAGGGCATCTGTTAAGAGAATGTCCCACCAGGCCAGTAAAAGCCAAGGCTTAACTATTGATCGAGGGACAGAGTTAAGCCAGAAACCATTTTCCACCCTCAATCCCAAACTTTTTGTTCCTGTTTCTCTCACAATTGGTTGTACCAAGTTTCAGACTCAAGCTCTCATCGACTCTGGAGCCGCAGGTATGTTTATTGACTCCAGTTTTGCCGACTCTCTGCAGATCCCTCTACTTACCAAAGAACAAGTTATTAAGGTGACCTCAATCAGTGGCCAACCATTGGGCACAGGGTTTATTCGCTATTCCACAATACCTCTTCACATGGCAGTGGGTGTTCTACACTCGGAAAGCATCAGTTTTGATGTCAACACTTCTCCCCAGTTTCCACTAATTTTAGGACTCCAGTGGTTGCAGCTTCATGATCCGGTTTTTTCTTGGTCCAAAGGAGAACTCGTAGCTTGGGGTACTACTAGCTTCAATCATTGTCTGCAAGGTCCCTCCAAAGTTTCTAAATCTGTCGTGGCACTTGTAGACATTCCTGATGCATTACCTAAGCAGTATCATGATTTTTGTGATGTCTTTTCCAAGAAAGAGGCTGAGACTTTACCTTCTCATCGATCGTTTGATTGCCCTATAGACCTTTTATCTGGAGCTCCTTTACCTAGAGGAAAGACCTATCCCCTTTCTCATCAAGAAAACAATTCTCTGGATGAATACATTAAGGATAACTTGGCCAGAGGGTTTATTCGTCCTTCTTCCTCACCTGTAGGTGCAGGATTCTTCTTCATTGGTAAGAAAGATGGAGGACTTCAGCCCTGCATTGACTATCATGCATTTAACCAAATCACTGTAAAGAACAGTTATCCCCTTCCGCTCATTCCTGAGCTGTTTGATCGTCTCCAAGGAGCTTCTGCTTTTTCCAAATTGGATCTTCGAGGGGCCTATAATTTGGTTCAGATTCGTCAAGGGGACGAATGGAAAACAGTATTCAACACAAGATTCAGCCACTATGAATATCTAGTTATGCCGTTTGGATTGTGCAATGCACCCACAGTATTCCAGCATTTTGTTAACGAGATCTTCAGAGACTATCTTAACCACTTTGTTATCGTTTATCTCAATGATATACTGATAGTGATGTCGCGAACATAAAATTTTGGGTTCGCGAACGGCGAACGTGAACTTCCGCAAAAGTTTGCAAACCGGCGAACCGGGCAAACCGCCATAGACTTCAATAGGCAGGCAAATTTTAAAACCCGCAGGGACTCTTTCTGGCCACAATAGTGATGGAAAAGTTGTTTCAAGGGGACTAACACCTGGACTGTGGCATGCCGGAGGGGGATCCATGGCAAAACTCCCATGGAAAATTACATAGTTGATGCAGAGTCTGGTTTTAATCAATAAAGGGCATAAATCACCTAACATTCCTAAATTGTTTGGAATAACGTGCTTTAAAACATCAGGTTTGATGTTGTATCGATCAGGTAGTGTAAGGGTTACGCCCGCTTCATAGTGCGCAGTGTAGGTGATATACCTTCCCTGACCATGCTTTGCAGACCAGGTATCAGTGGTCACATGGACCCTTGCCCCAACACTGTGTGCCAGACATGCCATTATAGCAGACTTATATGGCTTTGGCGTTGCTTTTTGGTAGTATTGATCTAGGCCCATTTTGGTATATTTAATGCCACCATTTCACTGCCAAATGCGATCAAATAAAAAAAAATTGTTCACTTTTTTACAAACTTTAGGTTTCTCACAGAAATTATTTACAAACAACTTATGCAATTATGGCATAAATGGTTGTAAATGATTCTCTGGGATCCCCTTTGTTCAGAAATAGCAGACTTATATGGCTTTGGTGTTGCTTTTTGGTAATTAGAAGGCTGCTAAATGCCACTGCGCACCACACGTGTTTTATGCCCAGCAGTGAAGGGGTTAATTAGGGAGCATGTAGGCAGCTTTTAGAGTTAATTTTAGCTTAAGTGTAGTGCAGTAGACAACCCAAAGTATTGATCTAAGCCCATTTTGGTATATTTAATGCCACCATTTCACTGCCAAATGCGATCAAATAAAAATTTTTTTTTTCACTTTTTCACAAACTTTAGATTTCTCACAGAAATTATTTACAAACATCTTATGCAATTATGGCATAAATGGTTGTAAATGCTTCTCTGGGATCCCCTTTGTTCAGAAATAGCAGATGTATATGGCTTTGGCGTAGCTTTTTGGTAATTAGAAGGCTGCTAAATGCCACTGCGCACCACACATGTTTTATGCCCAGCAGTGAAGGGGTTAATTAGGGAGCATGTAGGCAGCTTGTAGAGTTAATTTTAGCTTAAGTGTAGTGTAGTAGACAACCCAAAGTATTGATCTAGGCCCATTTTGGTATATTTAATGCCACCATTTCACCGCCAAATGCAATCAAATAAAAAAAAATTGTTAACTTTTTCACAAACTTTAGGTTTCTCACAGAAATTATTTACAAACAACTTATGCAATTATGGCATACATGGTTGTAAATACTTCTCTGGGATCCCCTTTGTTCAGAAATAGCAGACTTATATGGCTTTGGCGTTGCTTTTTGGTAATTAGAAGGCTGCTAAATGCCACTGCGCACCACACGTGTTTTATGCCCAGCAGTGAAGGGGTTAATTAGGGAGCATGTAGGCAGCTTGTAGAGTTAATTTTAGCTTAAGTGTAGTGTAGTAGACAACCCAAAGTATTGATCTAGGCCCATTTTGGTATATTTAATGCCACTATTTCACCACCAAATGCGATCAAATAAAAACAAAATGTTCACTTTTTCACAAACTTTAGGTTTCTCACAGAAATTATTTACAAACAACTTATGCAATTATGGCATAAATGGTTGTAAATGCTTCTCTGGGATCCTCTTTGTTCAGAAATAGCAGACTTATATGGCTTTGGTGTTGCTTTTTGGTAATTAGAAGGCTGCTAAATACCACTGCGCACCACACTTGTTTTATGCCCAGCAGTGAAGGGGTTAATTAGGGAACATGTAGGCAGCTTGTAGAGTTAATTTTAGCCTAAGTGTAGTGTAGTAGACAACCCAAAGTATTGATCTAGGCCCATTTTGGTATATTTAATGCCACCATTTCACCGCCAAATGCGATCAAATTTAAATTAAAAAAAAACTTAATTTTTTTCGTAATTTTAGGTTTCTCACTAAAATTATTTACAAACAGCTTGTGCAATTATGGCACAAATGGTTGTAAATGCTTCTCTGGGATCCCCTTTGTTCAGAAATAGCAGACATATATGACTTTGGTGTTGCTTTCTGGTAATTAGAAGGCCGCTAAATGCTGCTACGCATCACACGTGTATTATGGCTAGCAGTGAAGGGGTTAATTAGGTAGTTTGTAGGGAGCTTGCAGGGTTAATTTTAGCTTTAGTGTAGAGATCAGCCTCCCATCTGACACATCAGACCCCTGATCCCTCCCAAACAGCTCCCTTCCCTTCCCCACCCCACAATTGTCCTGGCCATCTTAAGTACTGGCAGAAAGTCTGCCAGTACTAAAATAAAAGGTTTTTAAATTTTATTAATTTTTTTAGCATATTTACATATGCTGTGGTGTAGCATCCCCCCTTAGCCCCAACCTCCCTGATCCCCCCCCAAAACAGCTCTCTAACCCTCCCCATCTGCCTTATTGGTGGCCATCTTGGGTACTGGCAGCTGTCTGCTATTATTTCACAGTCAAAAAAGTGTTGTTTTTTTTAAATGTACACTACTGTTACACCAGATATGAGTGGTGGCACTGGGCAAGTGGGCACAGTATACGCTGTGAGTCTGACACACACGCTGGCAGGCAGGCAACTGCAATTAGATTACACAGGAAAAAAAAAATAAGCAGACATGTTCTAGCCCTAAAAAGGGCTTTTTGGGGTGCTGTCCTTACAGCAGAGATCAGATGAGTCCTTCAGGACTGTAGTGGACACTGAATACACTAGACTAGCTATCGATTTCCCTATTAAATCAGCAGCAGCTACACTGTCCCTCCTCTCACTAAGAATGCAGCTTCCGAATGAATCTGAAATGGATGCTGTCCAGGAGGTGGGAGGGTCTGGGAGGGAGGGTCTGCTGCTGATTTGCTGGAATGTGTCTTCTGACTGTGAGGTACAGGGTCAAAGTTTAATCAATGATGAGGAATAGTGGGCGGACTGAACATCGCATATGTTCGCCGTCCGTGGCGAACGCGAACATGCTATGTTCACCAGGAACTATTCGCCGGCGAACTATTCGCGACATCACTATATACTGATCTATTCTAAAGACATACATGAACATAGTCACCATGTTAGACTAGTACTTCAAAGACTACGGGAGAATTCCCTCTTCGCAAAACTGGAGAAATGCTCTTTCCACCAAACCTCTATCCCCTTCTTGGGTTATATCATATCCAGCTCCGGATTAAACATGGACCCTGAAAAACTCTCGGCTATTAAAGATTGGCCAAGACCTACCACCCTCAAATCACTTCAGAGGTTTCTTGGCTTTGCCAACTATTATCAGAAGTTTATTAAGGACTTTGCTAAACTTACTTCTCCTCTCTCAAGTTCTGCTATTCAGGCTTTTGAGAATTTGAAAACTGCCTTTTTGTCAGCATCTATCCTATGTCATCCTGTTCCTGAACTCTAATTCATTCTAGAAGTAGATGCCTCCTCTATAGCAGCTGGTGCTGTACTCTCACAACGTAACCCGATCACCAGCAAGATACATCAGGTGGGGTTCTTCTCTAAAAAATTCAATCCTGCAGAACTTAATTACGACGTAGGCAATAAGGAATTGCTGGCCATAAAACTGGCTTTGGATGAATGGAGACTTTGGCCTCTATGTATCAAGCCGTCTACTTACCTACATTCGCCGGCCCAATACGCTAGCCTAAGCTCGCCTATCATTGCCGCCGCGGACCTGAATACTTTCACCAAAGTTATCAAGAAAGCTGTCAAGAAGCCGCACACCAAATACGGCTTCTTTGCAGCTTTCTTGCTAACCTGTCACTAAGCACCCAAACTAAACTATACTGTTTTACCCCCTAAACTGCTGCTCCCGGAGCCCCCCGCACCTAAATAAAGTTATTACCCCCTAAACCGCCACTCCTGGACTCCGCCGCAACTATAATAAATATATTAACCCCTAAACCGCCGCTCCCGGACCCCACCACCACCTACATTATACCTATTAACCCCTAATCTGCCCCCCCTACACCGCCACCACCTACTTTATACTTATTAACCCCTAAACAGCCGCTCCCGGACCCCGGCACAACTAAGTACCGTATTGGCCTGAGTATAGGCCGCACTTTTTTACCCTAATGCAAATCTTTAAATTAGGGGTGCGGCCTATATTCAGACACGGCCTATAATCGGAAGCTATACAGTAGTTTTTGCCGCAGTGTAACTGTGTGTGCTATGGGGGCAGTTGGAGGCTGGAGCGGAGCAGACAGTAGAAGAATAGACAGCAGCAGTGAGGATCATGACAATGGGGGCTGCTGTGGGCATCTAGGGCTGGGCAGTGGGCGGACAGATTTGAAGATGGCTTAAGCTGACAGTGGAGCCTGGTCAAGCCCTCTGGGTATTGTAGTCCTTTGCACGGAAATCCTGTGCCCGGAAGTAAAGAGGTTCACGCTGTGGTAAGTTCAGGAATTTCCCGTATTACAGATTCTGGTCTCTCTCTGGTTTTGCAGGGACAGGAGAGGAAGCAGTGCGGAGGTGCTGTGGGGTCAGGTAGGGTATTTTGTTAAGCTATTATAAGGACATACATTTACAGCTGTTGGCATATTCTCAATAGGAATATAAACTATAAAGGTGGTGGTGTTTTTTGTACAGAAACACTTGTTGTCATTGCAATATAAAACATTGTTTTCTCTTAAAATGTTGTGCTACAAGGGTGTTTGTCAAATGTTAGTCAGCAAAGCAATATACCAGACAAAGTGAAAACCTAAGTAAATACATTAGAAAATAAGTTAAATGTTTGGCATAGCACTTTATGTGTATATTTTCTATAAAATGTTCATTTTCTTTAAAATGGCACCAAACTTTAAGGGTGCGGCTTATAATCAGGTGTGGCCTATACTCGGGCCAATACAGGTAAATATATTAACCCCTAAACTGCCGCTCCCGGACCCTACCGCCACCTACATTGTACCTATTAACCTATAATCTGCCCCCCTACTCCGTCGCCACCTACTTTATACTTATTAACCCCTAAACCGCCGCTCCCGGACCCCGCCGCAACTAAATAAATATATTAACCCCTAAACCGCCGCTCCCGGACCCAGCCACCACCTACATTATTCCTATTAACCCCTAATCTGCCGCCCCCTATACCGCCGCCACCTACATAAAGTTATTAACCCCTATCCTGCTGATCCTGGACCCCGCCGCAAATAAATTAATTTTTGAACCCCTAAACCGCCGCACCCGGACCCCGCCGCCCCCTACATTACAATTATTAACCCCTATCCTGCCCCCCCTACACCGCCGCCACCTACAGTACATTGATTAATCCCTAATCTACCCCCCCTACACCGCCGCCAATATATTAAATTAATTAACCCCAAAACCTAAGTCTAACCCTAACCCTTACACACCCTAACTTAAATATTATTTAAAATAATCTAATAAAATATTCCTATAATTAAATAAATTATTCCTATTTAAAACTAAATACTTACCTATAAAATAAATCCTAAGATAGCTACAATATAACTAATAATTACATTATAGCTATTTTAGGGTTTATTTTTATTTTACAGGCAACTTTGTGTTTATTTTAACTAGGTACAATAGCTATTAAATAGTTATTAACTATTTAATAGCTACCTAGCTAAAATAACTACAAAATTACCTGTAAAATAAATCCTAACCTAAGTTACAAATACACCTAACACTACACTATCAATAAATTAATTAAATAAATTAACTACAATTATCTATAATAAAATATAATTAAATAAACTAAACTATATTACAAAAAAAACCAAACACTAAATTACAAAAAAATAAAAAAATATTACAAGAAGTTTAATCTAATTACACCTAATCTAAGCCCCCTAATAAAATAAAAAAGCCCCGCAAAATAATAAAATTCCCTATCCTAAACTAAATTACAAATAGTAGTAATTAGCTCTTTTACCATCCCTTAAAAGGGTCTTTGCGGGGCATTGCCCCAATGTAATCAGCTCTTTTACCTGTAAAAAAAAAAAAAATACAATACCCCCCAACATTACAACCCACCACCCACTCACCCGATCCCCCTTAAAAAAACCTAACACTACCCCATTGAAGATCACCCTACCTTGAGCCGTGTTCCCCCAGCCAGGAACCACTGGTCATCTGATGTGGCAGAAGAAGACATCCGGACCGGCAGAAGTCTTCACCCGACCGGGGCAGAAGAGGTCCTCCATCTGGCAGAAATCTTCATCCAAGCGGCATCTTCTATCTTCATCCTTGCGGCGATGAGCGGCTCCATCTTGAAGACCTCCGGCGCTGAACATCCTCCTTGGCCGACGACTTCCCGACGAATGACTGGTCCTTTAAATGACGTCATCCAAGATAGCGTCCCTCGAATTCCAATTGGCTGATAGGATTCTATCAGCCAATCAGAATTAAGGTAGGAAAAATCTGATTGGCTGATGTAATCAGCCAATCAAATGCAAGGTCAATTCTATTGGCTGATCCAATCAGCCAATCGGATTGAACTTCAATCCGATTGGCTGATTACATCAGCCAATAGGATTTTTCCTAACTTAATTCCGATTGGCTGATAGAATCCTATCAGCCAATCTGAATTCGAGGGGCGCCATCTTGAATGACGTCATTTAAAGGACCAGTCATTCATCGGGTAGTCGTCGGCCAAGGAGGATGTTCCGCGCAAGAGGTCTTCAAGATGGAGCCGCTCATCGCCACAAGGATGAAGATAGAAGATGCTGCTTGGATGTAGATTTCTGCCAGACGGAGGACCTCTTCTGCCCGGATCGGATGAAGACTTCTGCCGGTCCGGATGTCCTCTTCTGCCGCATCGTATGACCAGTGGTGCCCGGCTGGGTGAACACGGCTCAAGGTAGGGTGATCTTTAATGGGGTAGTGTTAGGTTTTTTAAGGGGGGATCGGGGTGGGTTTTAGAGTAGGGGTGTGTGGGTGGTGGGTTGTAATGTTGGGGGGGGTATTGTATTTTGTTTTTACAGGTAAAAGAGCTGATTACTTTGGGGCAATGCCCCGCAAAGGCCCTTTTAAGGGCTGGTAAAAGAGCTGATTACTACTATTTGTAATTTAGTTTAGGATAGGGAATTTTATTATTTTGGGGGGCTTTTTTATTTTATTAGGGGGCTTAGATTAGGTGTAATTAGATTAAACTTGTAATATTTTTTTATTTTTTGTAATTTAGTGTTTGTTTTTTTGTAATATAGTTTAGTTTATTTAATTGTATTTTATTATAGATAATTGTTATTATAGTGGCGGCGGCGGCGGATTGAAAACCAGGTACGCTGGGCCGGAATAGTGGTGAGCGTACCTGGTAGGTATTTGATAACTACCAAAAGTAGTCAGATTGTGCCAAACTTGCATTCGGAACATCTGTAGTGACGTAACCATTGATCTGTGTCGGACTGAGTCCAGCGGATCATATGTTACGTCACTAAATTCGACTTTTGCCGGGCTGTAGGGCATGATAACTATGGTGAATCAGCCTCGCCACAAATACGCTGTGGAATTCCAGCGTATTTGCGGTTGATGGCTTGATAATTAGAGGCCATTAGCTTGAGGGAACTTGTCAACCATTTTTGATCTTAACCGACCATAAGAATCTTCTGTACCTCCATACAGCAAGACGCCTCAACTCCCGTCAAGCTCAGTGGGCTTTGTTCTTTTTTAGATTCAATTTCATACTGTCCTATGTTCCTGGTACCAAGAATTCTAAAGCTGATGCTCTGTCCAGGCAATACCAGCCTACTGATTCTATACTACTGGAGTCTGATCCTATACTACGTCCAGTTAGTGTTTTAGCACAAGTATCATCTTTTCCTTTACAAGCTCTTCGTTCTGCTCAAGGCCAAGTACCATCTTCCTATGTGCTTCCCCCTGGAATTCTGTACGTACCAGGTGGGCTTCGTCTTAAACTTATGCAATGGGCTCATGATTCCTTACTAGTAGGCCATCCTGGAGTGACCAATACCCTGTGGAAGCTCAAGCAACATGTTTGGTGGCCCTCCATGAGCAAAGACGTAAAAGATTATGTTGCCGCTTGTAATTCTTGTGCTTCCAGTAAACACACCTCTAGACTGCCTACTGGATTGTTACAACCTCTTCCTGTACCGCATTATCCTTGGTACCACATACCCATGGACTTTATCACTGATCTTCCTGTTTCTGCTGGAAACAAGACAATATGGGTAGTGGTAGACAGGTTCTCCAAGTCAGCACATTTCATTCCCTTACCTGGTCTACCTTCCGCTCAGAGTCTCTCTAAATTGTTAATTCTTCACATCACTCGATTACATGGATTCCCTGTAGACATTGTCTCGGATCAAGGGGTTCAGTTCGTCTCAAGGTTTTGGAGGTCTCTTTGCAAACAGTTTGGCATTAACATCTCTCTTTCTACTGCTCACCATCCACAGTCCAATGGACAAACTGAAAGTGTGAATCAGTACCTAGAATCCTTTCTCACCCATTACGTGAACCATCTACACTCCAATTGGTCACAACTTCTTCCTTTAGCAGAATTGGCTCACAACTCTTGCTACAATTCTTCATTACAGACCTCTCCCTTCAAGGCGGCCTATGGTTTCGAACCAATAACTTTTCCCTTGGCCCCTAGTGCTACTGCTGTTCCTGGGGCAGACCATACTGTAAAAGACCTTTGTAAGCATTGGCATCTTATCCGTCAGATTTTACTCTCTACTTCCAGAGGATACAAGAAGTTTGCTGATCGCAGACGAAGGAGAGATTATATCGCACCGGAGACAAGGTGTGGCTGTCCACCAAGTTTATTCGTCTGAAACAGCCCAGTGCCAAATTGGGACCCAAATACATTGGATCTTTCCGAGTCATTTCTCAAGCTTGTTCTTCTGCATATCGTCTGGCCTTACCCAAGTCTCTTAAGATCCATCCAGTATTTCATGTCTCCCTTCTCAAACCAGTGGTTAAGAACCATTTTTCCATCAAACACAAGCCTCCTTCTCCACTCCTTGTGGAGGGTGCTTCTGAATTCGAGGCCAGCCAGATATTGGACTCCAAGTATCGTGGCAGTCGGTTATACTACCTTGTTCATTGGAAGAGTTATCCCATTACTGAACGATACTGGGAACCTGCCTCTCAGGTTCATGCTCCTCTTCTTGTCAAGTCATTTCATCTGAAGCACCGTGCCAAGCCTGGTCGTGTCCCCCGGAGGGGTCCTTGAGGAGGGGGCACTGTCACGCCAGCTGATCCATCCTCTGGCATATCTGCATTGCCTAGCCACGTCACGCACCGTAGCCACTTCCTCTGATGATGTCAGACGCCTTCTTATTCTGCTGATCCGTTTGCCTGGTGCCTGTTTGTCTTTTTGTGGCTGTGAGTACTCTAAATTCGTTACTTTGTCTGTGCATGATTTCCTGTTACCGAACCTTGCTACTCTGACTATGCTATTGCCTAACCCTGAACTGCCTGAATACAAGTTGCCAAACCTTGCTATACTGACCACGCTATTGTTTAACCCTGAACTGCCTGAATACAAGTTGCCAAACCTTGCTGAATTGACCAGGCAATTGTTTAACCCTGAACTGTCTGATCTTCTGTTGCCGAATTCTGCTGGTCTGACTACGCCTCGGCTTGACTCCATACTATCAACCATCAAGACATCTGGTACCCAGTCCTGAACCCCAAGTTATCCATTTTGTCTGTGTGAGTACTGTGTTTAATAGAAGTTGTCGTGGGGTCACGTCCTGGGTTTTACTCAGTGTGCGGAGTGTTATTTTAATTCACTCAGCTGTTGGGTCTGATTCCGGACTTAACCTAACCTGACAGGTTGAATTATAGTGGCAGATAGATTGGTCAGGGCAGGAGAAGGAGGAGATGGATGAGAGGAGAGGTTCGAGGGAATTAGCAAGCTGTTGCTGATCTAATGACATAATGCTTCTGTGAAGTTTGGTGTGAGAAGTAGAAGGAGGGAGAGTTGTAGGGATGGATGAGATGTTGCAAGTGAGGAGATGGTGGTCAGAAAGAGGAAAAGGAGAGATTGTGAAGTTTGAAATAGTGCATCGATAGCTAAAGATCAGGTCAAGGGAGTCACCTTTTTTTTGAGTGGGACAGTCAGTCCATTGTGACAAACCAAATGAAGAAGTGAGTTACAGAATTTGTTTTGTGGTGGAGGCAGTGGAATTGTCAAGAGGGATGTTGAAATCGCCAAGAATGAGGGCAGGGGTGCCTGAGGAGAGGACATAAGGTAGCCAGGCAGCTTTTATTTTAAATTAATGCTATTTTTTACCTTAATTATTTATGAAAAAAACTGTCTTAAATATGGTGGATCCCAATGTCTTCTGTTCAGTACCTCTTAAATCATCTTTCACTTTCTTCCTGGTGGAGCAGACTTTCACCCAGGTGGCAGTGAATAGAAGCAGGTGAATCTTCAATTTAAGTAATCCAAATATGAACCTAATGATTTCAACCTTATATCTGTGACAATATCAACCATTTCCTATAATAGCCTATGTAGCCTAGAAGCCAGAACAAATTAGATTATTAAAATCAGAAATGTTACCACACATTTGAACATTGCAACAATAATATATAGCATCAACACAGGCATTGTGCAATATTCTAATATTATTATTATTATTTTTAATTAGACTGACTGACACAAACTTGACACAGGATATATGGGGAAATAGCTACAGTATATACTACCAATTCTTCAGAGTAGTAGCAAAATAACCTCTAAAAATGACGTGTTACAGTCAGGATATGGAGGTGTAAGCCTTATGCATTTACATTTTAACAAATCACTATTATTTCTTAGTTTTCTAAAAATGTTAAAATAATTAAATCACACCTTAATAAGTATGAATCATCTTCAGATATAAAATACCATCAACATGTTTATTCATGATTACTGTAGTTTTTTGAAGTTATAAAATATTAATTATATATTAACAAAATGATAGGGAAAGGGAAATTATACACATTTTATAAATTAAGCTGTTAACAATGACACAGAAGCCCACCACATAATAACAATAAATACAATAAATACATGTTTGCATTCCTCTTTCCCACTGGCTGCTTATTTTTTATGCCACAATGGTGTATGACAATTTTTGTTATAGGTTTTCTTAAAGCTCTTTATGTATATACCCAACTGAAATTTGGGAAGGGATTTTTTTATATAATTTATTTTATTGACATCTTTAAGGAGACCAAAATAGTCAAGCTGAGTACAAAGGTTTATATGGCTAGATAATTTTATTAATTAAAAGATAGGATAAAGATTAATACCTTAACAGAATAGAGTACATTACTGAAATAATTTATGTCAATACTGATTTGTCAAATGAATATCACATGTAACTGAGGGCTTTAATGAAATCATTGTTATTGATCATGGAAGAATAATGATGACTTGCGATGCAAGCATTCAATTATTTATTTTACCAATCATAAGCTATTTCTATGTGAAATCTAGTTGTCTTTTATTCTGTATATATATATATAGAAGAATTATGGCATGAGGGCACTTGTATGGTCAATTGCTATTTTTATAATATGGTTTATAATATGTCAGGACTGAATACAAAGATAAAATAGCAATTAATTACAACTTTAAATAGCTTTTTATGGTGCAAATGAGGAATTACATAGGGCTAGATAAAGAGTGGAGCAATATTTATCACTCCAGCTCTCACGCTAACTGAGCCCAGATTTGGCTTCTTGCGCGTTTTAGATACTGCGCACATTACAAGTTGAAAGAAGAAATCACTTTTGTGGTGACCCGGCTCACGCAAAATGATGAAGTCAGAAAATTTTGACCACAATAACATATTACCCCATACAAGTTAATAGAGTGTGAAAAATGGAAAAAAAAAACCCATGTTGCATGAACTCGATTGCGTTTAACCAACTGCGCTAACACGACATGAAATGTGAATATTTCACATCCCAGACATATATAAAAATAAGAAGCGCTGCTCACTCTAAATAAATAGGTCTAACAGTATCTAATGCTAATAATGTCAGACAGTAATACTATAAATATGTGGTAATATTAGAGACAAAAATGGAAAAGGTCACTGAATACGATAATATATAAATTCACCACATTTACCACGTTTACCACATTGCTAAAAAGTTAATCAATATTTTAAGAGCATTTCTGTGATACCGTCTTTTATAAATGGATAAGGTGAATCAAATTTCCAAAAGTTCCATAGACTTTTCCAGCAATTACCTTGTTTTTCAATCAAAGACAGATGTTCCCAGTGATTTGTGCAAACTGCAGCTCCTCTTTTAGGTCAGTTCAAACCGATAGAATAAAATTAGAGAGAATGAGAGAAGCACAAACACAGATCTAAGTGCAGATTATATACTCTGTGAGCCCCCTATATATTCTGCAGGTTACTCACAAGATAGTAGATGAAAATAAGCACATAGGTAAAGTTGGATCCTTATGCAACGTCCAAAGAAGGGAGTAGCTTCTGTAGTTATAAGCGTTTTATTGATTAAAAAGAATACAAGTACTGGCAACATATATTTAAGCAAGCCGGCTACAGCAGGTGGAACTTGTAGAATGAGAGCGCACCTTGCCTAGCCGTAAGGCAATGCAAATTTAATACAATATAAGCCAGTCAAGTATATAGCACATGAAATCCCCTTTAGCTATACCGTAGCTCGCAACACACTGCCAGCTAAAAAAGCTTCACAGGGGATTATTCTAAAAGATGTTTAAAAAGAACTAATTCAAATAGTTTAAAACTCAATGTACGTTTCATTCCTTAAACACAGGAACTTTTTCAAGAGTATAAACATACATGATTTCGTGTTCTATGCTTTTAAAGCCCTGAACCGGATGTGGAGGTATGGCTCTACGGGAGAATCTGATTGGATTTCCAATGCCCAATCAGATGTTCCTTCTTTCATTAACAGCCTGGTGATGTAATGGTAATTCACGGTATGTCAAAAATGCTAACAGCATGATTGATAATTTGTAAGTGCTGAGCCAGTTATAGATTAAAGAAGTGGTTATAAGGATAACGTTACTATGTTATATGTTTTCTCACATTGTATTTATTTATTTATTTATTTATTTATTTAATTTTTTTTTTTTACATTTTATTTCTTGTACACACAATAGAAAAACAAGAGTCACATTGTATTTAAACACATTTTCGTGAAAATATTATAGCCTCCAATATACTGCATCCATGGGCAGAAAAGTAGACAACAACTATTCTTAGACTAAAAACAATCTCTATACAATTTCTATAATAATACTAAATATGCAATTAATGCAAAAATAAACATTACTGTAAGGCAGCAATCTATGTGGTAGCAATATCTTGTACCATAACCTAAAACTACAATGTTAAAAAGATTAAATGAATCATCATTGTTAACATTAAAAAACATCATCATTAGCATTAGAAAATATAGAGAATATAAAAGATATATCTGATAAAATACAGGAATAAAACTATTGTACCCATAGTGATTGAACAATTACTGTTACATGAATATTCATATTATGAATTTTATTAAGTTCATCTATATGTTTGGGACAAGAATAAATCATTCTCTATTCTATGTAAAGAAAGCTTGTATGTCAAGGTCTACATTGAGACCATTAGGTTGTAAGCTATTTAATGTTTTGATCCAATAGGTTTCTTGATTTCTCAGTTTTAAAAGTCTGTTGGTATCCCACTTATCGATGGGTATCCACTCAACAATTTTAATCTCTAGATTTGTGGGGTCTTGTTTATGAAATAATTTAAAATAAGCTGATACACTATGAGTTTCTGATCCACTTTCTATATTGTTAAGATGGTCTCTAAATCTGTGTTTTCTTTTTCTTTTTGTTCTCCCAATGTAAATAAAATTACACAAACAAGACAATTGGTATACTACGTGTGTTGTCTTGCAAATGCATCTATTCTTACATTTAAATGCTTTACTTTTATCATAATTATAAAAAGGGTATGATTTTTGCTGATCTGAGGGCACATCACACAGTTTTTTACTCTACAACCATATAAACCGGGTGCATTTCCAAACCAATGGGTATTTCTTTCTTTGGCTATATTTTTTAATTTGGTTGGTGCCAAATGGTTTTTTATATCTCTATTTTTTCTAAAGCAAATTTCAGGAGTTGGACCTAAAATGTTTTTTAAGACTGTATCTAATAATAACACTTGCCAGTGTTTATTTAAAATCCCTTTTATCTGGTGATGTGCTGTATTATATTTAGTTATGAATTTAGGTTTTGAATCTGTACATAAAGTGCTTGTGCCTTTCTTTTAATATTTAATCATACTTCCCCTATCCATTTTATCTACTTTATCTTTGGCTTTTGTAGCCCTTTTCGCTATATTTTGCTGTTAAAATAGTTGCTTCTTTTTCATAATCTGTCTCATTTGTGCAATTTAATTTTATCTGTTGATATTGGCCCATTGGAATATTGTTTTTCCAATGTTTCAAATGGCCACTATGAGCATTAAGGAGTCCATTCCGTGCTGTGGGTTTCCTGTAATTTTTTACTGCAACTGTATTATTTTCATTATTTACAAATAAAGTTAAATCTAGAAAGTCTATTAATACATTTGATAAATTATGTGTGAATTTAAGATTATTATTGTTATTATTAATATATTTGGTGAATTCTTCCATGCTGTTTGTGTCTCCTTGCCAGATTACTACAATATCATCAATGTATCTATGAAAATTATCTATATGACTGCCATGGGGATTGTTTGCCCCTATATGATTTCTTCAAAATCTGCCATATATAAGTTGGCATAAGAAGGTGCAAACTTATTCCCCATGGCAGTCCCTGTATCTGTTTATGAAAAACATCTTCAAATAAAAAATAATTGTGGTTAAGAATATAATGCATTGAGTCTATTAAAAAGTCTATTTGAGTTGTGGGGAGATCACTTTTTTGACATTCCACTTTAACCCTAGCTAGACCATTTTCATGCGGGATACTGGTGTAGAGAGAGGATACATCATAGGTTATCCAGATATAATCCTCTCTCCAAGTTTTTCCTTCTAGTTTATTTATTATATCCACTTTATCTCTTACATATGATCTGGTTGTGGTTACTAGGGGTTGTAAATAATAATCAATGTATTTTGATAAGTGATCACACATAGAGCCAATACCTGACAGAATTGGTCTGCCTGGAGGTTTATTGGCATCTTTGTGGATTTTAGGTAAATGATAAAAACAGGCAATCTTAGGATATGCTTCATAGATATAATTAAATGCATTAATATTTAAGATACCTTCTTGTTTAGCTCCAATAAGGAGATCCCACAATTCTTTTTTGTATTGTGATGTATGATTATAAGATGGGGTAAATATTTTAATCACCTAATACATTTTTGGCCTCTTCAAGGTAGATGGATCTGTCCTGAATGACAATTCCACCTCCTTTGTCCGCCACTCTATATACTACATTTTTATCTGTCATAAGATCCTTTAACGCCTTTCTCTCATTTTGAGTCAAATTGTCTCTAAATTTATTTAATTTTAATTGTTTTTCTTTAGAAAACAATTTTCCATATCCTCACAAACCAATTTATTATAAGTTTTTATGTATTCACTCTGGCTATTCTAAGGATAAAATATGGATTTTCTCTTTAACAATGTTGTATGATTCTATCAGTGTCTTCATAAAGAGACAGATTGGAAAGTTCTACATCATTTATTACTACATTTTTCATGTTCTAAATGTGATGTATTGCTTACAATTAGATCCTCAAGGATTTGTAGGGTACTTGAATCCTGCGTCCCTAATGTCTTGGCATTTCGATAATTATTATATTCAAAATATCGTTTGAGTGTGATATTACGTATATATCTTTGAGTGTCTATATATACCTCACAATCATTAGGTGCTTTTTCTGGTGCATAATTTAGACCTTTAGAAAGAAGCAATATTTCAGTATCAGTGAATTTTTTGCTAAATAAATTAAAAACTTGCTGTTGTTTTTTAATTCCATCTGTTTATGTTTCTTTTGCCTATATTTTCTCCCCCCTCTGCTTCCTCTATATCTTCTAGGGGGTGCTTTGGTTTTTTGGGGCTCTCTAAAGTATACATGGGAGGTTGTGGGTTTTCTTAATTTTGATATAGGATAGATTGTCTCCATGGAGGAGAAAAAATTACTTCTATTGCCATTGCCCCTATTTTTTGGAGTTTTATTTTTATTTTTATATTGTTGTTTAAAATGATGATTAGTCTCTATAGGAGGTTTTGGTTTTGCCCCTTGTTGATGCCAACAAGGGGATTCCAAATTTTGATTTCTTAAGGGTTTAAATCTATTTGCATTATCAAAACTGAAATGTGTATCATGTGAATTCATTTTAGGAGTATTATTTTTTCTATTAAAATGATTCTGACTATTGTATTGATTTTGATTATGGTTTTTATTTTTATTATAAGACAAATTCTGTATTTCCTTTCTTTTACCAACCTTTGATGTTTTTATAGAGGTTGTTTGTTGCTGACATTAACATTTTCCACTGAAAGTTGGTACCTAAATTGCCCCTATTCTCAGAGTGGTTCTCAACCTCTTTAGTTGCTACATGGTTTTGTTGGGTGTTCTTATTTTTATATGTATATACATGATTGGAGGAAAAATCATCCATATCTCTCCTTAATTTCTTTAGTTTGTTAATTTCTAATTACTTATTACTAATATCAATCCTATTTTGAATATTAATATTTATTTTTTTTTAATATTTATTTACAAACCAATTAGACATGTTTATCACAGGGTTACAGAAAAAGAAAATAAAACAACTTAGGTGATGCATACATATATCAGCCAAAGTTAGTACACATATTCCATGTAAGAGTACCCTTATGATTCAATTATCTTACATGTGAGTAACAGTTCTCAAAAAAAAGAAAGAAAAAAAAAAAAAAGAGAGAAAAAAACTATCTAATTCCGTAAACCTATCAACTGTAGTCAAATGCCAGCTTTCTTTCATGTCTTAATTGGGTTTTTTTTTTTAACCTATTAAAAAAAACAAAAAAAAAAAACAATAACGAACAAAAAAGAAGACAAAACAAGACAAACAAACAAACAAAAAAACAAACAAACAAACAAAAAAAAAAAACACCCCAAACCCAAGAGACAATACCTACATGATCTCACTGCACCCGAGAGGGACAATATACTCTAACTGGTAACCTATTCCAGTTCCAGAGTACAAAGTCCAGCTTTGCGAAAAGGTCTCAAAATATCAGCTTGTAACTCAGCCGGCAATAATCTAATAACTCCAATCCATTTATTATATAAAAATCTAACTTGATTTTCATTAGTTAACTCTAGATTCATTTGCTCTATAATTAATTGTGTAGTCATTTTTTCCCCAAACTCAGACATACTAGGATATTTTTTTGCTTTCCAATATCGTAATATTAAATTCCTTGCAATTTATATTGCTGTAGTAATCAGAGAAAATTCTTCTTTAGCAAATTTTGTAGGGAAGAGAAAGAAACAGATACTCTTAGGTGAAAATATCACAGGGTGTCTCAGTAATCTGTTCAACCAGAAGGCAATTTTTCCCCACAATTGATGTATCTTTGGACAAAACCATAGACAATGAAGTATATCCGCTGCAGGAGCATGACAGTGAAAACAATTCCCGCTAGACCTCTTATCCCATTTAACTAGCCGAGAGGGAATGATGTATGCTAGATTTATCAAATAACTATGAGATTCTTTCCGTGCAATAAACTTATTTCCAACCAATGTCACACTCTGTTTAATATCTTGAACTAATATGTCGGGAAAGATTTTTTGCCACTTGAGGGTAAGCTCTTCTAGATGCGAATTACCAAATGTTTTCATTCTCATTTTGTACCATATTGAAATTGAATGGAAGCCCATCCAAAAAATCTGTAGACCTGATTCTATTATCTCCATCTGAGAATTACCCTGTGCTGCATGAGTTAAATATTTATGAAATTGCCTGATCTGGAGATAAGCAAAAAAATGTTGCCTAGGTAACTCAAATTCATCTTGTAATTGTGTGAAAGATTTCAGGATACCCAGGTGCTTATCAATTAGTTGTTCAAGGTTCTCTATACCCCTCACTTTCCACAAATGAAAAATGCCAAAGCTTAGCCCTGGGGCAAACTCTGGGTGCCCCAATATAGGTAAAAATCTAGAGAACCTATAATTTATCTTAAGATCAGAACAGAATTTTTGCCAGACTCTAACAATATTACTAATAGTCTTAATATTCAATACTAATGCTGGTAACCTCTCTATGGGAGTATGTAAAATTGCCTTCAGTGTAAAAGGTTTTATTAAGCTGTTCTCAAGATCTAAAAATGAACAATGTTCCTTTTCCGTTATCCAGTCAATTGCCACCTTTAACATTGTAACCTGGTTGTATATTTTAAGATTTGGGAGGCCAAACCCTCCAAATTCTTTGTCTAGATATAAGGTACTTTTTGCCAGTCTAGATCTCTTTTTACCCCAAATAAAGATTTTACAGTCCTTCTCATATCTCTTCAAATCTGCATTTGTAATAAAGATTGGCAAATTTTGGATATATATAGTAAACGTGGGAATAAGAAATTCTTTATCTTTTTTATGTAATAAAATAACTGTAGAGGCACAAAAAAGTGTAGATTCTAAGGAGTTTTTTTATATAATATTGATTATATAAATCACACAGTGTATCGCCAATATCATTTTTAAGAATTTTATAAAATTCAATAGGCACTTGATCCGGCCCAGGAGCTTTGTTTGGTTTGGCCTTATCTATAGCTTTTAGAATTTCTTCTGCCGTTATATGTCGGTTCAATTCTGTAGGCTCCTCTAATGTAATTTGTGGTAGAGACACATGCTTCGAAAATTGCTCTTTTACCTCCTCATTACATGGGCCTACCGAATATAACTTTAAGAAATATTCATGCATTATCCGACATATCTCAGTAGGTGAGGTGACTCTCAAGTTTCCTTGTTTAATGCTGGCAATATTTTTACTCCCCCCCTGCCCTCCCTTAATCATTTTAGCTAAAAATTTTGCTGACCTCCCATGGTAGCTTGAGAAAAAAGCATTTGCTCTCCTATCTTGTTTGGAATTTTTAACCTTCATGAACCCTTCTCTCTCTGTTTTTGCTTTCAAATAGCTGGACCAGGTTACATTGTTCGGGTTATTGACATAAGATTTGTAATTGTTTTTTAATTGATTAGCTAATTGTATCTCTCGTGACCGGATTTTTTTTTTCCATTTAACCAGGTATGCTTTTATTTCCCCACGCAAGACCGCTTTTGCAGCTTCCCAAAATGTCTCTATCTTGTGGAGATAATTCTTATTTTCTAATGCATATTGTCTCCATTTATGGATTAAGAATCTATTAAACTCAATGTCGTGGATAAGGTATTTCGGGAAGAAAAAATTGTTAGTTCCTGATCTGTTACGTTTAATACCATCTATGTCTAAACCTATTATCGCATGGTCGGAGATAACTATATCATCTATTGTTGGATTTAACTCAAGTGTCAACATCACTTCATTTATTAAGAAGAGGTCTATACGGGACATTGCCTTGTATGTCTTGGACATACATGAAAAAGTTTTTGTATCTGGGTTTTTCATACGCCACACATAATAAAGGTTCAATTTATTGCGAAAATTGATGAACAATCTTTCTTCAGTTTTCCTGCCTACTGGCCGGCTACCTATTTTCATTCTATCTATGACTGGATTCGTCGTCATGTTAAAATCTCCAGAAATCATTAGGTTCTTATTTATATGAGGAAAAAGTTTAACATATAAATTATCCCAAAACCTTGGGTCTAGTTCATTTGGCCCGTATACATTACAAATAACTAATATAGTACCACCATATTCTATTTACAATATAACATATCTCCCGCCCTTGTCCCTGTCTTGACTAAGGATATTGTACTGAAATTTTCTAGCAAGCAGAATTGCAACCCCTCTCTTATGTTTAGGATCTGGGGCGGAGATTATCTCACCTATCCAACTATATTTTATTTTTCCTATCTCTTCATCTTGTAGGTGAGTCTCCTGTAGGAGAGCAATATCGGGGTTCTTTTTTTTTAGGAGTTTTAAAATTATAGACCTCTTAGCTGGGGAGGTTATCCCCCCAACATTCCATGAAACAATATTAACCATCCCTACCTCTGGGATTTAAAGAGAAAAAGAAAGAGAAAAAAAACAAAAAACATAAAACATTAAACACAGAACATAAACTAAACTGCCTCATTGGAGAAACACTGGGAACCTCCTTATCCTGCAGATCCTTTCCTACAAGCCTAGAGGGATCTAATATATTCGCTAGCTTCCTGCGGTGTTTTCAGAGTAATGTTTTCGCTATTAGCCCTGAAACAAATTTCTGCTGGATACATTAGTCTGGCCTGCACTCCTTTTTGGATCAATGTGGTACAGAAAGGGGACATCTCTCTACGTTTTGAAGAAGTCTCACTTGAATAGTCCTGGAATAGCAGGATTTTATCCTGACCTACCATTAATGGGGAATTCTGTCTATATTGCCTCATAATTGTTATCTTGTCTTGGAAGTTAAGGTATTTTACCATAATGGGTCTTGGTTTATTATTATCTTTGTTATCTGTCCTCATGGTGCCCATTCTATGTGCCCTTTCGACCAGGAAGGATAACTCAGATGTTTGCAACCCCAGCAATTCAGGGAGATCTTTAGATGAAAATTTAATTAAATCTTGGAACTGGCCTGTATCTGGGAGACCTATTATTTTTAAGTTGTTCCTACGTGAACGGTCTTCTAATTCTTCTACTTTTGCTTGTACATTTGTAATTATATCATGCTGTGCTCTACATACTTTCTCCTGTGAACTCATCTGGTCTTCCAGATCAGATATTCTTGTTTCTGCCTCTACTAGTCTATTGGCAAACTGTCTTATCTCTTCCTTTAAACCTGTAATTTCGATTTTAATTACATTAAATTGTGGTAAGACTAGGTCCGATATTTGTTGTAGTAAACTTTGGGGGTCATAGTTACCCACGTGTGCTCCCTGCACCTCCATACTCTGTTCTAAATCTGGACTTTTCAATTTTTTTTCTCGTGGTTTAGGTGGCATTGCTGGCGATTTAATTTTTGTTAAGGTGACAAATTTTTCCATTCAAAAGAGAAAGGAAAATAGTGTATGTGGTTTGTATAAAAATAGTATAGATAAAATCAACTCAATCAAGTGATAAAACAGTGATAGGGGAGAGGAAGAAGGAAAAAAAAAACAAAAAAAAAACACTAGTGACTTTAGTGAATAAAGTGCAAAAAAAAAAAAAATATATCAAATAATTTAAGGAGCACCCAACGGTGCTCTATTTAAATGTGCTTTAGACGCCAGACCAACCTTAATGTTAGATACTACAGCCTATGGGTAAATAATGTTACCATTTATTTATCTGTACCCTTGATCTCTTATATCTTTACTTTAGGCTATCTTATACAGGCTCTTATTACTACTGTGACTACTGATGACTGTGACTACTGATACCGTAGCCTCAGATAGCTAAGGTCTCCTGAAAAGACAGTTACCAATAGGTATTTATAAACCTTACAATAACAGAAAAAACAACCTCAAGCTTTCTCTCTAGGATCTCTTGTTACTTTTAACTATTAAGCTAAAAGTCCAGGGAAACGGTCTTGTCCCAATATCAATTCAGTATAGACCATTAGATTTCTCCCCCTCACTGTTGTTAGTCCTCTGTACAAACAACTGAAATGATCCACAAGGGGGGAGTTGATGCAAAATACGTGTAAAAGGGAGAAAGAAAAACTTTAGCCCACGGCCTTAGAATTGAAGTCAGCTGAGGCTACTGGAATGCCCATTTACCAAACTTCTTGCAGTATATAAATTCTTTCTGCCATTCCCTGTTTACTATACTAAAAGTGGTGGGATGATATTACAATGAGACAGCAGCTCTTAGTTTGTCAGAGGGGATAATGCTACCCACAGGACCTTTTGTTCCTTCAGGCACTTAGAGCCCCTGGAGAAAAGTACCAATAGTGTTCCAGATAGTGCAAACTCTCTTTGCCCTTTAATTTAGAGACCGTTGACCAAAGATCTTTTAACAGTCCTCCAGGCTTTTATAGGCTATAACCTCCGTAATAGGCAAGTTCCAAAACAAATAGTTAAACAGCTGATATCTGCTTAACCAGCTATACCAGTTTAAGGGGTTTCCATTACTCCTCCAAGCCAGGACACATATCAAACAACGAAAGAAAGTCTACTTTAAAATCTTTCCACCCAGCATATACAGCATAAACCAGCGTACTGAAGTTATCATATGTGAAATACTTGCACAGATCTTTTGTTTCTTCTGCAGCCGCCAGCCGTTGTTCTGAGCCACTTCACCGTCACCCTCTGTTCCCCGCTCCAAACGAGACACCTCCCGCTCGGGGCTGAGTAGAGGGTAAGTCGGACTTGTGGGAATACTTGACCGTCGTACGGCATCTCTGTTCCGCTCTCACACTGACTCGGCTGCTGCGCAGGCTTGGGACGTAACGAGGAGTCACTGTCTGCTGCTTCTGACGTCTCACGGTAGTCTCTGTTTCAGCTAGCTGGAGCCGTGCATGCTAGGGCCAGGGCCCACCGGCCTAAGGATGGCTAGATAGGTTCCTCACAACACCTCTTCGCTGTTACTTTCCCTGGCCAGGTAAGTTGATCCTGGCAATAGGGCTACTCGTGTATGGGGAGATAATAGTTTGCCCTTTCTGCTTGAGCACCAGAGCGTGGCAGTTACCTTCACGCTCCTCCCACCGGAACCTTGAATATTAATATTTAACTCTTTCCACTTATCTATAGACTGAAAAGGTTGTAATTTTTCTGTAAGTATGTCTATTTGAGTAGAAATGGTTTTGAGTTTATTTTCTCTATATTTAATTAGTAATTTTATCAGAGAAATTGAACATTTGTGTAAAATTTCCTCCCACTCCGTTTGATATTCCACTTCATCTAAGTTAAAAGCAGGAAATTTAAAAATTCTTAGCCCTCTTGGAACCACATCATGTATGATGTAATTAACCAGCAGGACCAAATCCTGCCATTCCTTAGCATCTTTTAGGAGCAATTTTTCTAACTCCCTATAGAGTGTCAAAGGATCCTCAGTTGTTGAAATTATTGGATCTAGTTTTAGCAAATAAGAATTTTGTGATCTAGTTAATCTCTTGATGTTAGCTCCAAATCTAACATTATTAATTTCTAGTGGACGTTCCACTAGATCATTATCCATATTCCTAAGAATTAATTAATCTAAATATGCAAAATTACAGAGAGGCTGCTGCTGCTAAAGTGAACAAAAAGGTTACAAAGACAGATATAAAAATAAGAAGAGCTGCTCACTCTAAATAAATAGGTCTAACAGTATCTAATGCTAATAATGTCAGACAGTAATACTATAAAAATGTGGCAATATTAGAGACAAAAATGGAAAAGGTCACTGAATATACTGAGTATATATAAATTCCCCACATTTGCCACGTTTACCAAATTGCTAAAAAGTCAATCAATCTATTAAGAGCATTTATGTGATACCGTCTTTTATAAATGGATAAGGTGAATCAAATTTCCAAATGTTCCATAGAGTTTTCCATCAATGACCTTGTTTTTCAATCAAAGACAGATGTTCCCAGTGATTTGTGCAAACTGCAGCTCCTCTTTTAGGTCAGTTCAAACCGATAGAAAACAACAAGAGAGAATGAGAGAAGCGCAAACACAGATCTAAGTGTAAATTATATACTCGGTGAGCCCCCTATATATTCTGCAGGTTACTCACAAGATAGTAGATGAAAATAAGCACATAGGTAAAGTTGGATCCTCTTGCAACGTCCAAAGAAGAGAGTAGCTTCTGTAGTTATAAGCGTTTAATTGATTATTGAGTGTTCTTCACATAGCAGAATATGTTCTATTTATTCTTAAATATACATCTATAAATATATATCTATTTATAAATATTTAGAACAGATTTCTCTATGCGAAGAACATTGGAATGTGGAATATTCACAGTAAATACACAGTTAAACACTTTATTAAATATGAATATTGCATAAATAAGATTTTACATGTTTTTAGCTGCATGACTGCAAAGGGCTCCAATGCACATACTGAATATATATATATATATATATATATATATATATATGTACACATGTATTTAAGTGTTTATATGTGCATATATGTCTGTAAATACGTATATACACATATCAATACATAGATACATATGTAGACACATATCTATATATACTGTATATATACATATATACATACATAAAAATATTTAGACATATATATGTATGTATCTTTATGTTAAAAACCTTTGCAGTCTTTTATTTGAGATCTCATATCTTGAGCCCTTAAAACTTTTTTATTCAATACATTTTTAAATAATAATTTTTATTAGATCGTGTTATTGTGAGTGTTACTGTAATTTTAATGTATTTTTTATGTGTTTTGTGCAACTTTTTATTTGAGTGTAACAGTTAACCAGAGCTCTTAAGCTCTTAAGGTCACACAAAAGTATTTTAAATTCAATTGTACTCGAGTAAACCGGTTATCTTTCAACTTGTAATAAATGTGTTACTTCCGATGCACACAAACACCTGTGATGAACCTGATTTTGCTTACTCACAACAGTTAGTGCGCTACTCATAATGTGGCCCATAATTAGGAATCTTATTATTGCAGAGTGTGGTTGGGGAAATAAAGGGCAATGCTGACAACACTTCACCAAGCACCATTGTAGGTTACTATTTCTTGGTAGTGTACAAGTTCATTGAGATGAAGCTTTTACTTGTAATATGTGTAACTTGTAGTTAAATTGTTGTTTGTAGTGATCTTAGATGATGTAGTTAGGGCAAAGGGGAGGTTTCTTGGAGAGGGAGGTTAGGTATAATGAGTATTTTGAATATGTATATTTTCAGGTGTTGCCTGTTGCAAAGTATAATGTTGTGGGGATTATCAGTGGAAATTGGCTTCTGGTGTGTGGTACAATATGTTGATGTTATACTGAGAGCAGTATTGGTGTTTGCTGTTCTGTGGGGAGTAACACTGGTTGGTTACTTCCAAAGTGTTTGGGAGTAAAGACCAGTTTAAGGCAACACTTTTAGAGGAGGAATTCCTTTGAAGGGCAAAAATGCCAACAAATCTGTGCTCTGTTTTTGTCCTAAAAGAAAGCAGAAAACTGGCAATTAACAATACATAACTTGAGTGTGGTAAATGCTGATCCCCCCCCCCAGCTTTAATTTATCAATGTAACTCAGGCTATATGCTACACAGCAGGCCACTTATATATTCCCCACTATGTGAGAAGCTGGTACACAGAATTTGATTTACAGCCTAGTGATATTAAGTTATGCTTTTTTTCCAGTTCAAATGGCAAAAGCAATTCAGCAGAGGGAACAATATGGGGGAATCCTTAAAGGGACACTGAACCCAAATGTTTTCTTTTGTGATTCAGATAGAGCATGCCATTTTAAGTAACTTTCTAATTTACTCCTATTATCAGTTTTTATTTGTTCACTTGCTATCTTTATTTGAAAAAGAAGGCATCTAAGCTTCTTTTTTAGTTCAGAATTCTGGACAGCACTTTTTTATTGGTGGATTAATTTATCCACCAATCAGCAAGAACAACCCAGGTTGTTCACCAAAAATGGGCCGGCATCTACACTTACATTCTTGCAAATTAGTAAGTTGCTTAAAATTTCATACTCTCTCTGAATCACGAAAGAAAATTTTTTAGTTCAGTGTCCCTTTAAAACATTAGGCATTATTCCACATTGTTAAAATTATTCAGGCAATAAACAAACAATACCTGTTATGACCTGTTAAATACTGTTATATGACAGTATGTACTGGGCCAATTTGTTTATTGTCTGAAGAATTTTAACTATGTGAAATAAAGCCTAATGTTTTAACGATTCAGCTGTGTTGCTCCCTCTGCTGAATTGCTATTGACACATGTTGGGTTCTGCTTGTGCTATGTGCACTTTTATGGAGGTCCCCTAAACAAATGGTGTTGAAGTTAAACATTACAAACAGTCAGATTCAGTTGAAGTTGAGCATTTATATTTCAGTTCTTGAGGATAGGAACTGTAGATGGTGTACTGTAATTGGTTGTTATGTTATCAATTATTTTTATTGAAGTGTTTGTTACTTTTACCAGTGTAGAAAAAAGTTTGAGTTATTATGAAAATTGGTGGATAAGAGGAAGCTGCAGTTGGGCTGGTTCTAATGCAACATGATTAAGGTCAGTTGGACTGAAACGTGATTTCCCAATAAACATTTTGAGAGTTTGACCAAGCGGTGCAGCTACTTCTTTGGAGGGTTAGAGTTTGTGTTAGTAGCATGCACCCTGATTCAGTAGTCCTGGACATGTTCCTTTTGTGCTGGCTCTGAGTAGGGCCAAAATAGGTTTGCCAGCTACTACGGGTTCTATTACTCCAATAAAATATGTTATAACATTGTAAAGCAATACTTATTCATTTGTTATTCACATATTATATGCATACCTAAAGCCAAAGATTTTAAAGAATTTTAAAAGTAAATATGTTAAGAATGTGCAAGTCTTCTAGAACATTATCTCATACAAAGCAGTGGATATTATCAAGATAAGTTGTGCAAAACAGTAGTATATAAATGATGTTGTTTGCCAGGAGGCAGGGCACATATCAGTGTTTGTCTCTTCACAGAAGACCAGACCTTTGTACTTAAGTGTTTCATGGCATTGACACTACTGCAGTACATAAGGTCATAAATGAGTAGCTGCATTTTTGCATTTTATGTAAGCCTTTAATGGAGTGAGAATTTGATTTCTGATGGTGTCAAAAGGTGGCCTTTGGAATGCTTCAAATGATACAAGCAATATTACATTACTGGAGCTTTTACTAAAATAATATAGAATTAAAAATGTCCAAAAAACCTTTAACTACCCAAACTTAAAGATTACAATTAGCACTCAGTTTAGGGATAGATTACAAGTGGCTTGCTAAGTGTAATGCGAGTCTCAATATCACCAAACACAACAAAAATACATTAAAATTAAAGTGAAATGAAACCAAACATTTTTTTCTTTCATGATTTAGCTAGAACATACAATTTTAAACAACTTACCAGTTCACTTCTTTTATCAAATTGGTTTAATTCTCTTAGTATAATTTGTTGAGGAAGCGCAATGCACTACTGGTTTCTAATGGAACACATGGGTGAGCCAATCACCTTCAGTATATATATATATATATATATATATATATATATATATATATATATATATATATATATATATATATATATATGAGACAGAAAGCGAATGTGTAGAGGCGCTAGGCTGAAGGGGTAAAAGAAAATATATGTACACTGGATGGTATACCTATATCATACTAGAAGGCAATATTCCCCTATGAGCAAAAAAAACAACCATGTAGCAGCTGTCCCTTTAAAGAGAGTGAGAGCTGCACCAGTTCAGAGAAGGAAATCCCTAATAGGCGCAGAACTCTCTCTCCACAAAATTTGAGTAAACAAAAGCACGTGTAAAGGGGTTAAGTAGCGCTGGTTGTATATAAATATAATAAACACAATAGATCTGTATGCAAAAGTGGCGTGGAAAACAACAATAAACACAGCAAATAAACCGGCATTAGGTATATAGAATCATATACTGTACACGTCCCAAATGCTAAAACACTTGTATAATAAATATGAATGGTTAGAGAGTTCCAGACTTGGGGTGTGAGTGAAGTGCAGACTTACAAGAAAGAACCTCAATCGTATGAGGTAAGTGATCCGCACATCAGGGAATCCCTCTCAGTGGTTGTGGCTTGGTTCCTTTGGATGTAAGAGAAACTTCATATGATAGGCTCTGCTTTCTTGAATATAGGTGAAACTTCAGGAGGTTAGTACACTGTTTTCCCTCGGCCTCTTTCAGTATGGTTCCTCTCAGAATAGGATCGGAGTTCCAGCCATATGAATGGGAGAAAAAAAGGCCAAAATAGTGTGATACTGTTTAAAAACCATATACTTTATTCAAATATATACACTCCTAAAAAATGCCTGCTTACATCAAGAATCCTCACAAGTATGAGGTATAGGCACAGCAAAAAAAGCACATACAGAAAATGCAATCCAATTTCTGCACTATTTTCAATGCGATAGTAGTGGTAAATAGCAACAAACAAATGTAGCCAATACTATTAGTGGATTGCAACAAACAAATGTTGCCAGAGGATAAGTGAAAGTCTTATCGGTAACTCAAGATACACCAGGGTATCTAATATGTAGAATCAATCCGTTCCAATTATATTTAGTCTAACGCGTTTCAAAGGTTTTAACGATAACTCCTTCTTCTTCAGAGACTGATTTGTATATGGACGGATGATCCTTTTATTCCCGTGTATTCTCACGGGATTTCTTTTGAAGATATTTCTAAGTGAACTTCTTATTGGGCTGAATGCTCACACCTCTACTGACGTTTGTGAAGTCAGTCCTTATTCGTCTAGAGCGGAGGTGTGAGTTTTTAATCACCACAGCAATATAAACAAAGACCTGACATCCGCTAAATTAGCGGTATTTGATTAACACAGTAATTGTTCATTTTTTCAAATACCATAAAAGAACATGTTTATGTAGAACGCAACTTGCTTCTCATATAAAAGGAGCGAAAAACAACTTTAGCTGAAAAAATGGCATAATGAAAAGAAAGAATATTCACAATAGATATATATTTAACCCCAATCAATGCTTTTGCATTCACAATCTAAACTGAAAGAGGGTTTATAGTAAATCAAGACCATATTAGAATTGAACTTTTCACATAACAGGGAAAGTCAAACATTTTTTTTTTATAGAAAAACAGACATCGGTATGTTTCTATATTATTGTGTCATATATACACACATTTTAGATCATAATAATAGCATATACATTGTTCCTCAAGTTTTTACATTCTTTATACATATATATCCTACACTGTCTAACCCTCTCTCTTATCTTGAGGTAGAGACATGTAAGGGTGTATATATATATGTACGGTTGGGGGGATGAATAAATAAACAGGATATAGTGCATGCACCTGTCTCTTATCTGTTTTTAAAGGACGGAGGATTAGTGTGTATGTTTTAAAAAAATTAATAAATTAAAATTATCTTTAATACGAATACTATATTATATTATATTCATAAATTAGTTCCTTTAAAAGACAATTAAAATACTTTTGTGTTAGGATATGTTCTAGCTTAAAACATTCTTAAAAGTTTAATAGCTGATAAAATTATATATAAATAATGATAAAATCTAATCTAATTACAACATTCTTAAAACTGTATGGCTGATATAATACTGAGGTCAAATAATAAAATATATTTATTAAGTTTTGTATATTTGAATATGTATATATTTTTATTGTGTTTTATTTGAAGGTACCATTTATTCAATGGATATTTAGATTTCTACATTGCCTAACTTAGTATAGGATTCTACTGCTACTGGTACTAAAGTGCAACCTCCAATGTGATTCAGGGAAAACAGTTTTTATTTACTATTTATAGAGACCCAATTATTTTTAGATTTCTAAAAAGGCGGCAAGATCTATGTCTTTATTCAGACCATTTGGTATTAGTGTGTTCATAGTATGAATCCACCATGTTTCTTTCTTACGTAGGGCAATGGTTCTATTACCCCCACGTGTGTGGATTTTGACATGTTCAATGATGGTACCCTTCAGACATGAGGGATCTTGATTATGGACATTTTTATAATGGAGGGATAAATTATGAGAAGTTTCTCCTGTAGTAATATTTGTCAGGTGTTCAGATAACCTTTTCTTATAAGGTCTGGTCGTTCTACCAATATATTGTAGATTACAGCTGCATTGCAGCATGTATACGACAAAGTCAGTTTTGCTATTGCTTAATGTCAAACTCTTTACCAGTATTTGTGGATTTAAATTTTTTTGTTGGTTTATGTCCATTCATATGATGAATGCATGACTCACAATTTTTTCGGTTGCACTTAAAGAAACCTACTGTTTGTTTCCCCAGCCAATTTGAATGGGTCAGTTTGCTGTTTTTTAACAAGCTTGGTGCCAAAACTGATTTCAAATTTTTGTTTTTCTTGTATATTACTTTAGGATTTTCTTTTGTTATATCCTTCAAGAAAGCATCTTTTTTCAAAATATGCCAGTGTTTATTTAAAATTTTATTTATTTCCTGGGCCCCCTCATTGTATGTTGTAACTAAACTACATGTAGAGTAATTACCTTTTTTCTTTTCTTGATCTGACGTTTTCAATAAGTTCTTTCTAGGGATTTTTCTAGTTTTATTGTCTGAGTTTTTTAGAGTATTGTAATTATAACCCTTTTTTAAAAACTTGTTCTTTAGACAGTTTGGTTCTTTTTCGTAATCCTCCATTTTGGAGCAGTTACGCCGAATCCTCTGGAACTGTCCAAAAGGGATATTTTCGATCCATTTAGGATTATGACCACTGCTGGCATGTAAATAGGCATTACTGTCAGTGTCTTTTTTGTATAGTCTTGACAGGATCTTACAGTCTTCATGATAAAACACCAGATCTAAAAACTCTATTTCCTTTTTATCAATTTTTTTGGTGAAATTTAAATTAAAAGTATTTTCATTAATAAAAGCAATAAAATCTTCTAAGATTTAATTTGTGCCAGACCAAATTAAAATGATATCGTCTATGTATCTACCCCAATAGACGATATAAGGAAGGAAAGGGTTGTTCTCCCAAATTTGGATTTCCTCCCATGCCCCCATATACAATTTAGCGAAGCTGAGGGCAAAGCGGGTGCCCATGGCCGTACCGCTTATTTGTAAATAAAATTGGTCATTTAACATGAAATCATTTTTTTCTAAAATTAATTTAATTGAGTTGGTTAAGAATATCTGTTTTTCTAAGTCAATGTCTGTTAGTTTGTTAAACCAAAATCTAACCGCCTCAATACCTTTAAGATGAGGTATGCTTGTATACAAAGCACTTACATCTAGAGTTGCCCATAGATAATTTGATTCCCAATTTATATTAGTTATTTTGTTTATAGTGTCCGTTGAGTCTTTCAAATAAGACCTGAGATGTGGGACTACTGGTTGCAGAAAAGTATCCACGAATTCAGACAATTTGGATGTTAAACAATTTAACCCTGATACTATGGGGCGCCCAGGTGGGTTTTCCCTGTCTTTATGCACTTTAGGCAAGTGATAGAAAATAGCTGTGGTTGGATTTTCATTTTTTTTTTAAATAAAACTCATTCTCGTTTATACAATTGTTGTTTTTGGCCATACTTATTAGTTCTTGGTATTCATTTTGGAAGATTTTTGTTGGGTCTCCCTTGATTCTAGTATAAGTGACCTGATCCTCTAGTAGACGTAATGCTTCTTTTACATAATCTGTCTTTTCCTGTATAACAAGGCCCCCTCCCTTATCTGCTTCCCTAAAGACAATTGATGTATCTTCTTGTAGATTTTTTAAAATTGATTTTTCTCTCACATTTAAATTGTCTTTCTTAATTTTATATGTATTACAAAACTTATCCAGATCCTCTTTAACTAGGTTATAGAATACTGGTATAAAATTCCCTTTTGATTGTACTGGAAAGTAGGTGGAGGGTGGTTTAAATGTGGTGTGTTTCGCATATGATAATGTTGCCTTTTCATTATCATTAGTTTCACCTTCTATATTCAATTCTTGAAGAGTAATTAAGGCCTCTAAATCTGTATCTGACACTAATTGTGTGTTGAATTCATTAATGCTGTTACAAACATCTTTTTTTTGTTTTTCAAAATGACGTTTTAACGTTAACTTTCTAATGTATTTATTCAGGTCAATGAACAGTTCAAAGGGATTTTATCAGCTATTAAACTTTTAAGAATGTTTTAAGCTAGAACATATCCTAACACAAAAGTATTTTAATTGTCTTTTAAAGGAACTAATTTATGAATATAATATAATATAGTATTCGTATCAAAGATAATTTTAATTTATTTATTTTTTTAAAATATACACACTAATCCTCCGTCCTTTAAAAACAGATAAGAGACAGGTGCATGCACTATATCCTGTTTATTTATTCATCCCCCCAACCGTACATATATATATACACCCTTACATGTCTCTACCTCAAGATAAGAGAGAGGGTTAGACAGTGTAGGATATATATGTATAAAGAATGTAAAAACTTGAGGAACAATGTATATGTTATTATTATGATCTAAAATGTGTGTATATATGACACAATAATATAGAAACATACCGATGTCTGTTTTTCTATAAAAAAAAAAAAATGTTTGACTTTCCCTGTTATGTGAAAAGTTCAATTCTAATATGGTCTTGATTTACTATAAACCCTCTTTCAGTTTAGATTGTGAATGCAAAAGCATTGATTGGGGTTAAATATATATCTATTGTAAATATTCGTTCTTTTCATTATGCCATTTTTTCAGCTAAAGTTGTTTTTCGCTCGTTTTATATGAGAAGCAAGTTGCGTTCTACATAAACATGTTCTTTTATGGTATTTGAAAAAATGAACAATTACTCTGTTAATCAAATACCGCTAATTTAGCGGATGTCAGGTCTTTGTTTATATTGCTGTGGTGATTAAAAACTCACACCTCCGCTCTAGACGAATAAGGACTGACTTCACAAACGTCAGTAGAGGTGTGAGCATTCAGCCCAATGAGAAGTTCACTTAGAAATATCTTCAAAAGAAATCCAGCGAGAATACACTATTTACCACTACTATCGCATTGAAAATAGTGCAGAAATTGGATTGCATTTTCTGTATGTGCTTTTACTGCTGTGCCTATACCTTGATGTAAGCAGGCATTGTTTAGGAGTGTATATATTTGAATAAAGTATATGGTTTTTAAACAGTATCACACTATTTTGGCCTTTTTTTCTCCCATACATATGGCTGGAACTCCGATCCTATTCGGAGAGGAACCATACTGAAAGAGGCCGAGGGAAAACAGTGTACTAACCTCCTGAAGTTTCACCTATATTCAAGAAAGCAGAGGGAAACAGCCGAGCCTATCATATGAAGTTTCTCTTACATCCAAAGGAGCCAAGCCACAACCACTGAGAGGGATTCCCTGATGTGCTGATCACTTACCTCATACGATTGAGGTTCTTTCTTGTAAGTCTGCACTTCACTCACACCCCAAGTCTGGAACTCTCTAACCATTCAAATTTATTATACAAGTGTTTTAGCATTTGGGACGTGTACAGTATATGATTCTATATACCTAATGCCGGTTTATTTGCTGTGTTTATTGTTGTTTTCCACGCCACTTTCGCATACTGATCTATTGTGTTTATTATATTTCTATACAACCAGCGCTACTTAACCCCTTTACATGTGCTCTTGTTTACTCATATATATATATATATATATATGTATATATATATATATATATATATGCAGCCATCAATCAGCAGCTAGAACCTAGGTTCTTTGCTGCTCCTGAGATTACCTAGATAAACCTTTCAGCAAAGGATAACAACAGAAGAAAGCAAATTAATTAGTTGTTTAAGATTGTATGCTCTGTCTAAATCATGAATATGTCTAATTAAGAATTTACTTTCCCTTTAACATTTACACTCATATATACACTATCTAATTAATACAAATTATTTATGAAAAAAATATAGAAATGTTTTTATAAGGGTTCCAAGGCAATCAGGATGTTAAATGACAAGGTGTTTGACTGGAAAGGCCGATCGTTTTTTTACACATACATTCTGTGGAGTGCTTTCCACTAAAATACCTCAAACTAAGAAAAATCCTTTTTATTAAATATTAATATTTAATAATGTGCTTTACTGTGTATTTACTGTACAACATTCCTATGTTCTTCACATAGGGGAAAGAGAGAGAGAGAGAGAGAGAGAGAGAGGAGAAAGAGAGAGAGAAATGTATATTTATAAATAAATAGAACATTTTCTTCTATGTGAAGAACATTGGAAAGTAACATATGCACAAATACCTTCGGGTATAGCGCACTTGGTTAAACACGGTGTCAGGGGAGCGCTTTAACGATGTGTTAGGTTTTTTCCTTCAGCGTGCTCGATTGAAATCTGTTGGGAGAGAAGTTAACATGGCCACAGCATCCAAAGTGCTGAAGTTACTTTCAACTTGTAAAATGTGTGCTGACCCAAGTTTACTTTCACTGGTATTAGCGCTCGAGTGGGAGTGCTAATTACTGCTCCACTTGTAATCTAGCCTTCATCAGTGTATAACAGATAAAAAAAATATACAATCTTGCTATCCATGTGAGTATGCAATCAACCAACCAAACAGAAATAATATTTATACTAGTGTTTAACAGTAAGGTTAACAATACAAAGAAAACACATAGGGGCATATGTATCAATGTGCGAGCGGACATGATATGAAGTAGCGTATCATGTCCGCTGCACATCGATAAATGCCAACAGCATACGATGTTATCATTTATCATTGCACCAGTTCTTGTGAACTGCTGGTGCAATGCCGCCCCCTGCAGATTCGCAGACAATCGGCCGCTAGCAGGGGATGTCAATCAACCCGATCGTATTCGATCGATTTGATTTCTGTCTGCCTCCTCAAACCAGGCGGACAAGTTATAAAGCAGCGGTCTTTAGTCCGCTGCCTCACAACTTCTGTTACCAGGGAGCCTGAAGGCTTCCCAGAAACAAGGGGCTTCAAGTTCCATACAGAGCTTGATTAATATGCCCCATAGTTTCAGGTATTATTATTATTAATAAAATTATGTATTTTTAGAGTGCAAACATATTCCGCAGCACTATAAACATACTGTAGGTATAACATGCAAAGGTAACATTTTTAAGAAACACATAGGTAGAGGTCTATGCCAAAAGTTGCTGACTGTTGTAAATCACCTTGAACGAAAGTTATCTTCAGGAGAGCTGTGTTCGTAAGCTTACATGCTAAGGGGGTAAGAAAAGGACAGTAGTGTACACTGTATGCATCCCTGAACAGTATAGTCTTTAAGGAGTGTTTGAATTTTGGAAACTAGGGGAGAGTCTTGTGAAGGCAGATAGTTCCAAAAGATTGGTGCCATTCAGGAGAAGTCCTGAAGATTGGAATGTGAGTAGGAAAGAAGGTAGTCACAAGGAGAGCAAAGGGGATGGGAGGAAGACAAGGCCAGAGACATAGGGGTACCAATGTTATTGAGGGCCTTAAATGTTAGGGTCAGGATTTTGTGTCTTATTATGGATGTTATAGGAAGCCAGTGATGTTATATGCAGTGAGGTGCCGCAGATGAGGAGCAACCTGTAAGGAAGAACAGTCTGGCAGGGGCATTCTTTTTGGATGGTAAAGGAGATAGGTGGCAGATAAGGAGACAAGAGAGAGTGGAGTTGCAATAGTCAAGAAGGGAAATGATAAGAGAATGGATTAAACATTTAGTTGTTTCTTGTATGAGGAAGTTTTGAATTTTGGAGATTTTTTTAAAAAATGGAAACAGCAGGAATTAGCATGAGAGAGATTTAACTTAAGTTACCAAGATGACATCAAGATGAAATATTAGACAGATAGCTTGTGACACCAGTTAGCAGGGAAAGTGATAGGTCTGGTGCAGAGAGATTGATTTGGGTGTCATTAGCATACCAGTAGCACTGGAAACCATGGGAATTTATTAAGAAATCTAAAAATGAAGTATAGATTGAGAAGAGAAGGAGACCAAGGACAGTTACTTGTGGTACCCCAACAGAAAGTGGTAAAGGGCAGAGGTTACTGTTAAACAGGAAGAAAACCACAAATGGCTGTGTCACAAATACCCAAGTATTGGAGTGTTTGGAGCAAAACAGGGTGGTCAACAATATCAAAGTCTGCAGACAGATTGAGAAGGATTTAAAGAGAGAAATGGTCTTTAAAGGAGGGAGCTTGATGTAAGGAAATCTTATAGACATGTATATGCTTGTCTTTTCCGAAATTTTGAGGAAAGAGGGAGTAGGGAAATATGGTGGTAGTTGGAGGGGTGTTGGATGTAGAGAAGGCTTTTTGAGGATAGGTGTGACTAGTGCATGTTTGAGGGATGAGGGAAATATACCAGTGCTAATGAAGAGATATGTGTGAAGATTGGAGGATGAGTGGGAGAGAGGAAGGTCAGTGGTAGTGATCAAATGAGATTGTCACACTCGGTGGAACAGGGTTAGGATTGGGAGCCTTGAGGTCGAGGTGTCTGGCTTAAGTTCCCCATTGTAAGTTAAAAGGGGTCAGTGAAATGTGTTTTTTGGGCCTACTTCACCTTTAAGCATTATGGCAAACATAAAGAAAACAAATGAGCAGGTATAACAATTATCAAGCAATGAATACAGGACACAGCATTTGGAGAACAACCCACACTAGGACCTTGGACAAGATTAGCAGTAGAGAGGTCAAGGTCAGGTGTAAACTAGCAGAAGTTATTAAGCACAAGACAAAAGCAAAGTCCAGATTCAAGCAAAGTGGTCAGAAAACTAGGCAAATTTTGACAAACACAAGGATAATCCAAACAATGGTCAAAAGACTTGCCAGTTTCAGAAACCAGAAAATGAACAATACTGCATGATGCAGAGTGCAGGTCAGAGGCACAAACAAAGGGAGTGAACCACAATGTCAGAGCAGGCAGGAGACTGAAAGGCAGCCTTAAATAATCCCAGGCTGATTAGAAAACTGCCTGCATCTGGACTCCAAGAATAGTAGTCCAAGATAGAGCCCTCTGGTGGCTCACAGTAAAGACAAAATAATCTGAGCCGGCAGTTCTAGGTTTAAACCTGGGCACAGATAATATAAGGGCAAACATTTCATCCTAAGTAAAATAGTAATATAGTAGATGACATTGAAAGAAAACAGATTTCAACCTATACAAAGATTACAGTGTATAAAGAAAAGAAGCTGACAACTGAGCTTACATTAAATTAAAGCTGACCTATTTAACAAAATATCCCTGAATTCTGTTTTAGCCATAAATAAATCTAAGCCATTTTTAAATTTATTTAAGTATTGGCAGTCACTATCTCCTTAGGCAAGATTTTCCACAATTTGATTGCTCTTACAGTGAAAAAAAAATCATTTATGTTGCTGGAGCTCAAATCTCCTTTCTTCGACTTGTAAAAAACAGCTCTTCTGCCAACTATATGTATGGGCCTTTAATATATTTATATAAAGTAAATATATCACCTCTCAAGTGCCTTTTTAAAAAAAGATGTCTCTACATAACTTAACCACTTAGTGACCAGACCGATTTTCAATTTTCTTACTGTTAAGGACCAGGGCTATTTTTACATTTCTGCGGTGTTTATGTTTAGCTGCTATTTTTTTCTTACTCATTTACTGTACCCACACATATTATATACCGTTTTTCTCGCCATTAAATGGACTTTCTAAAGATTCCATTATTTTCATCATATCCTGTAAATTACTATAAAAAATATTGTGGTCATAAGACCTGGATATGCTCTGCCTGTAAAAATAGAAATAAAAACAAATGCAAAAACCATCTAACAACGTGAGTGTAATAAGAAATTAACTCACCAGGGAAGAATACAATCTCTTTATGTTATAATCAACGCGTTTCAGCCTGTAAAGGGCCTTTCTCAAGACATAAGGAGGTGTATAGAGGCGGGGCAATATAAATGTGTCACCTACCAATCATATTTTGATAAGCAAGGGGATGGATACAGCCAAAAATGTTTGCGTTCAAACGCGTACCGCGTGTATGATGCTGCAGACATTTCCAGTTAGCCCTGACAGCATACTTTAGCCTTTGGCGCTCCTATTAAAGGGACACTGAACCCAAATGTTTCTTTTGTGATTCAGATAGAGCGGCAATTTTAAGCAACTTTCTAATTTACTCCTCTTATCAAATGTTCTTCATTCTCTTGGTATCTTTATTTTAAAAGCAAGAATGTAAGTTTAGATGCCGGCCCATTTTTGGTGAACAACCTGGGTTGTTCTTGCTGATTGGTGGATTAATTTAACCGACCAATAAACAAGTGCTGTTCAGGGTTCTGGTAAAAAAAAAAATAGCGTAGATGCCTTCTTTTTAAAATAACGATAGCAAGAAAACAAAGAAAAATTATAATAGGAGTAAATTAGAAAGTTGCTTAAAATTGCCTGCTGTATCTGAATCTCAAAAGAAAAAATTTGGGTTCAGTGTCCCTTTAAGTCCCTTTTCTAAATGTATTTAGTCAGGACCTTTGTTAGGAAGTCCCTTGATAGTAAGCTTTTTACTAATCCTGGGTGCAGTCAATTATCTTTGCCATTTCTAATTGTAGCTTTAATCTAGGCCCATTTTGGTATATTTCATACCACCATTTCACTGCCAATTTTAGGTTTCTCACTGACATTATTTACAAACAGTTAGTGCAATCATGGCACAAATGGTTGCAAATGCTTCTCTGGGATCCCCTTTGTTCAGAAATAGCAGACATATATGGCTTTGGCATTGCTTTTTGGTAATTAGAAGGCAGCTAAATGCCGCTGCGCACCACACTTGTATTATGTGCAGCAGATAAGGGGTTAATTAGGTAGCTTGTAGGGTAAATTTTAGCTTTAATGTAGAGATCAGCATCCCACCTGACACATCCCACCCCCTGATCCCTCCCTGACCCCCCTCAAACAGCTCTCTTCCCTCCCCTACCTCACAATTGTCTGCTAGTACTAAAATAAAAAAATTTTATTTGTATTTTTTATAGGTATTTTGCAGTGTTGGATCCCGCCTTAGCCCCCAACCTCCCTGACCCCCCCTCTTAAACAGCTCTCTAACCCTCCCTCCTCTACCTAGTTGCCGTCATCTTGGGTACTGGCAGTTGTCTGCCAGTACCCAGTTTGTTAAAATAAAATGCCTTTTTTTGTGAATAAATAAATAAAACCCCAATTTTCTGTAGTGTAGCTGCCCCCCTCAATACCCTCCCAGATCCCTTTCCAAACATTTATCCCCCCCTCTCCCTCCATCCCTTACACTTTTCTGTAGTGAAGCAATCGCGCCCCCCGCCCCCGCTGCCGGCACCATCATCTGGCCTGACAGGAAGTGGACCACCTCCCTGCTATGGCTCCCACCCACCAACGATCGGCACCATCGCTGGCCGATGCAGAGAGGGCCACAGAGTGGCTCTCTCTGCATCAGTGGCTAAAAAAAGGGTATTGCAGGATGCCTCAATATCGAAGCATCACTGCAATACCCTAAAAAGCGCCTGGAAGCGATCAGAAACGCTTCCAGCGCTTAAAAACCCAGAGGACATGCCAGGCACGTCCTTGTTCCTTAACTGACACTTTTTGTAGAACATGCCTGACACGTCCTTGGTCGTTAAGGGGTTAAATGGATAGTAAACTCAAAATGTTTTCTTTCATGATTCAGATAGAGCATGTAATTTTAAGCAACTTTATAATTGACTCCTATTATCAATTTTTCTTCATTCTCTTGGTATCTTTAAGTGAAAAGGAAGAATATAAGCTTAGGAGTTGGTCCATTTTTGGTTTAGCACCTGGGTTGCACTTGCTGGGGGTGAGTAAATGTAGCCACCAATAAGCAAGCACTTTCAAGGGTGCTGAACCAAAAATGGGCTGGCTCCTTAGCAACACACACATATAGACACACACACACACACACACACACATAAAAACATCTATCTATGGCTGAAATATAAAAAACAATACCTATCTAAAAAAAAAGAAAGGTTCAGAGCCAGCTGTAAACTGTAAGCTCCAGTCTCTTATTTCCTCCCCTAGCTGCTTCCCCCCTTAATACTAGGGATGGGCGAATGTTTCTAAAAATTCGAAATTTAAAACGAATTTTAAAACATTTGTTTGTTCGAATCGAATTTCTAATGTTTATATAATATTCTAACATTCTATTTTCAAATTTTAGTTTTCAAATTTTTTTTTGAATAATAGAATGTTTAGCTATGTATTCATTCAATTTCGAAATGTAATATTCAAATTTGAATGTGACATTTGAATACGAATGTAAGATTAAAAATCAAAATAGTATTTCTAGTCTGCAACTGTGTTTAATAAATGTAATATTCGAATATGAATGCTACATTCGAATTAAAATGTCACATTCAAATTCAAAATAGTATTTCTAGTCTAATACTGTGTTTTTTAAATGTAATACAGGTATACCCCGCTCATACAGCGGGTTAGGGACCGGAGCCCCGCTGTAAAGTGAAAACCGTCTTAAAGTGAAACAAGGCAGTTTTAGCTTTTTATTCACTTGCCAGTGTGTTTAAAGACTTTAAAAAATGTTTGAACTAACATATATTAGGGGTGCAGTAGTGCTAGGTTTAGTTTAACACTAGCACAGCACAGTATTCAATTAGTATTCAATAAATACTGTACCTGTAAAATAGTGACAATTACTGTAGTAAAATTTGCCAGACTATAGCACTGAGACACAGATTGCACTGTAATGCTGTAAACAGAGTGAACTAAGCATAACAAAATGGTGCCAGTCACTTTTCTTGCAATCTCACAATGATTACAGTACTGTTTCAAAATCCTTGGAGGCTGAACTTCAGCTCCACAGAGCGCTGTATTAGCGAATCGCTGTAAAGTGAAGCGCTGTAAAGTGAGGTATATGTGACATTTGAATTCGAATGTCACATTCAAATTCAAAATAGTATTTCTAGACTAATACTGTGTTTTCTTTAAATGTAATATTCGAATTTGAATGTCACATTTGAATTCAAATGTCACATTCAAATTTAAAATTGTATTTCTAGTTTACAACTGTGTTTAATAAATGTAATATTCGAATTTGAATGCTACATTCTAATTCAAATGTAACATTCAAATTCAAAATAGTATTTCTAGTCTAATACTGTGTTTTATAAATGTAATATTCAAATTCGAATGTGACATTCGAATTCGAAATAGTATTTCTAGTCTACAATTGTGTTTTATAAATGTAATATTCAAATTTGAATGTGACATTCGAATGTGACATTCGAATTCGAATGTGACATTCGAAAACTGTAAATAACATTCGATAATAGAATTTTTAAGAATATTCGTTCTTATCAACATTCTATTATGTAAATTGAATTTCTACAATAACATTTGTTCTAACATTCGAATTTGAATATAAACACATTTGCCCATCCCTACTCAATACCCTACCCCCTCCCCCTCATAGATCCCTTTCTATTTGGGCAAAATCTCACATTATATACCTGTATAATTCTTTTAAAGCTTTTAACAAATATAGCCACAAAAAAAGTGCTGCCCCCTCCAAAACTACTGGCCTAGGCAAGTGCCTTGTTTGCCTAGGCCAAGATATGCCTCTGAGTTGAGGTCTTACTAGGGATTTATACAGTAACAGAATTATGTTTTCATTCCCTGCATAAAAGTCTCTAGTAATACATGCTAGAATCTTATTAGCTTTAGAAGCAGTTGCCTCACACTGCACACTCATTGTTAGCTTGTTACACTTAAATCCTTTTTCTCCTTTGCTTTGTTCATCCCCTTGCAAAGCAATTACGTCCTACATGGAACTAATCACCTTATACACCTTTGTATCATTTGCAAAAATTAAGATATTGCTATTTAATCCTTCCTCCAAGTCATTTATAAAAATATTAAAAAGAACAGGGCCCAGCACCATTCCCTGGGGGATCCCACTAATTACTTTTGTCCAGTCCAGAGTATGATCCACTTATTACAAAATATTGCTCTGTGTCTTTTAATCAAGTTATTTATTTATGAGCTAACATTTTCAGATATTTCTAGTCCCATAATTTTGTGCAGTAATCTCTCATATACAAAAGACATTGCACACATCAACTGATTCACCTTTATCAAATTTTTTCCATACCTACTCATAGAATCTAATTATATTTGCTTGACATGACATATTACTCATAAAATCATTCTAATTTGAACACATAATCTTGTTTTTCCCAATATAATGCTTTATAATCCCTTCATATATCTTTCATACTACTAATGACAGACATACTGGTCAATAGCTTCAAAAGTGGGATTACGTCATCTTTAAGACAGTCCTGGGGTACCATGCCTGAGGATAATGAGTCTTGGCTATGACAGTGCCAAATTCCTTTAGAAACCTTGCATGTATTTTATATGGACATGAAACTGTATTTACCTTGATATTGTTTTTTTGTTCCTGATGTCAATTAGAGATAACCCAGTTATTGGTATGGGCTTTTATGTTCTAGTTTGTTTCATTGTCTCTCCCATTGTGTATACTGAAAAAACAAATGGTCTAGAACCTCGGCCTTTCCATTGTTACTGTTAATCATGCCACCCTTCTCACATTTTCATGTACCTATATTTTCCTTCTTAAATTTTAACCATTTCTATACTTAAAAAAACCTTTTTAAGTTTGTCTTTGAATCTTTTGCAATAACTTTCATTTTCAATTTTTACTAATCTTATCACACTTTTTCATGCTTTGTTACATTCCTTATATATTTGGATTGATGATTCCATACTATTTTCTTTAAACAATTTAAATGCCTTACGTTAAAGTAACTGGGGAAAATATTTGAATTATTGGCTATGTGGGTTGAGGGGTTTGTAGTGCATTGAGAGATTATTTCATTTCTGATGGAATCTATCTTGTTTTGGAAATGACTGAAAAATATGGTAATAGGAGGTGGGGGTGTGAAGAAAAGAGTATTGAAAGAGGAGAACAGACACTTTGGGCTCCATCTACTAAGCAGCGAAAGCTGCTCTGGAGCCCTTGCAGGGCAGGTTTGCATATGGCAGCCTGCTTCCCGCAATGTAAGAAGCAGCAGTCATAAGACCGCAGCTTCTTGCACCCTATGCCGCCTCTGAGGTGGCGAGGAAAAATCTTAGTGAGTGAGCTTGCTCTCAGTGATTGACAATCCCTTCTCTCATGTGATTAGTCACATGAGAGAAGGGGCGGGCATTACACACTCACTTGAGCATGTAGTGATACAAACGGGCAGTGGATACTGTTCATCCACTGCCCTATGTAGCCAAGGCGAGCAGACAACTTCTAGAATTGAAAAGTTTGTCCACTCACTCCTCACGTACATGCAGCCCTTTGAGTTTGAAGAAAGAGTAGAAATAAGATTAGATAAGTAATCTTGCTTAGAGAGGTTAAGAGCAGAATAGTAGGAGTGCAAGATGAACTTGCAGTGAAGAAAGTCAACTGAGCATAAAGACTTTCTCCAATGTCATTTAGGAATGCGGAAACCTCTGCATAGGGTAGCATGTCACAAGAGAATGCCAGGGATGAGGATGAGTGCGTAATTTGTGAGCAAAGGTAGGAGAGGCCAAATTGTCAATGACTGGTTAAAGAGCGGAGTTGTAGTGATAGATCGATTTGTAAGGGCAAGAGAAGGTTGAGATGGAAGAGAGAAGAGGTTTGGGAGAGCTTGAGAGATGTTATAAATATTATGTAATATTAATGTTCTGTCGAATTCGCTATGGGGAATAGCTGGTGGGAGAGAAGTAGCGAGTGCTGTGATGCTACAAGTGAGGAAATAGTAGTCAGAAAGAGAAAAAAAGTTAATTTGTGAAGTGTGAGATAGTGCATCGATAGCTGGAAATCAGATCAAGGGAGTGCTCATCTTTGGGAGTGGGAGAGTCAATCCATTGTAACAGAGCACAAGAGGAAGTTAGCTGGAGAAGTTTTGTAATGTTGCTACATGGGCAGTGGGGATCTCAAAAGGGACATTGAAATAACTAAGAATCAGGACACTGGTGACTAAGGAAAGGAAATGAAGTAGCCAGGCAGCAAAAGATAAAAAAAATTGAGTTGGGGAGCCAAGAGGGCAATATTTAACTTAGACACATAGGGCTAGATTACAAATGGAAAAGTAGATTGCGCCCATTTTCAAGTCTTAAAGCTGCTAGAAGTAGATTTTTTTCTGCTTGGAAATTCATACTCATATTACAAGTTGAAAGTAGAAAATTTGCACTCTCGCGTTTGCAAAGTTGCAGTAACAAGTAGACTTTAAGAAGTTATGAACACAAAATTGCACACACAACCCCAAGTCACCTAAACATGATTGCTGTTCTTTTTATTCTTAAAGTGATATTTAAATATATATCTGATGGACTTTTGCACAAATGTATATTTATATCTACATGTAAATATATACATGATTATATTTAGGTATAGATATATACAGTTATATATAGGAATATCTATTTAAAAATACAAAGAACATATTCTGCTATTTGCAAAATATTGGAAAGTATAATATTTACAGTAAGTACACAGTATAACACTTTGTTAAATATGAATATTACATAAATTTGATTTTTCATGTTTTCATCTACTTGATGAAAAAAATCTTCTTATATATATGTGTGTGTGTGTATACATATGTAATATAACAATATGAACAAATGAGTGGAATATAGTTGTCATAGTCCACATATAGATCGGTTAGACAGTCATTTATGATCAGAAAGTCAATTACCAGGTGAGACTTAAATGTTGTATTCAGAGCAATTGAATGTTGTCAATGTCTCTCAAAAGCAGATATTATGAATACACCTTCCGCTAGCTCTGTAACAGGTGATAACAAATAGAAACCACCAACTGCCCACTAGGGGTTAATTACAGAATTCAGCGTGGAGGTAGTCATCCCAGAGAATAATAAGAAACTGTCAGGTAGATTACAAGTTATGGACGCAACGGGCTGGGAAATGAGCGCAACAAAACACCCTAACATAAACCCCATGGCTAAACAACCCTAATCTGCCGCCCCCGACATCGCTGACACCTACATATTGTTATTAACCCCTAATCTGTCGCTCCCGATATCGCCGCCACCAAAATAAATTTATTAACCCCTAATCTGCCGCTCCCGATATCGCTGCCACTATACTAAAATTATTAACCCCTATTAACCTGAACCCAACATCGCCCACACTATAATAAATCTATTAACCCCTATTCCGCCCCTCCCCGACATCGCCACCACTAAATAAAGTTGTTAACCCCTAAACCACTGGCCTTCCACATCACTACCACTAAATAAACCTATTAACACCTAAACCGCCAGCCCCCCACATCGCAACAACCTAAATTAAACTATATTAACCCCTAAACCTAACCGTAGCCCCCTAACTTTAACATAATTAAAATAGAGCTAAATTAAAGTTACAATTATTAACTAAATAATACCTAATTAAAACTAAATACATACTTACCTGTGAAATAAAATCTAAGATAGCTACAATATAACTAATAGTTATATTGTAGCTAGCTTAGGTTTTATTTTTATTTCACAGGTAAGTTATTTATTTTTTTATTTTCTAAATTTTTATTGAGGTTTTTCACAGAAGAAAAGGAAAATACATAACAAATGCTATGACATGTATAACAACATTTTCATGAAGCACATTACACTGGTATAAGCAAAATAAAAGGCAAAATGAATGCTAAAATGTAATAATTTGAAACCTCTGTTTTCTAGTTTCTGGTCACTTTTGAACCAATTGATATAGGTAACACTGGTAAACCTTGTTGGTCCTGTTTATGACCCCTTTGGGTCTATTAAGACTAATTAAGGAAAATCCTTCAGCGGGTAAGCACCGCTTGAGACATTGTGCCAAAAAGTGAACATTGTATAAAAAATAAAAATATAGAGAACAATCAAGTTCTAAGTTAGATGTAGCCCAATGGGGGGCTCATGTTAGCATATGGGGGGGGGGGTAATAATGCAAGGAGATGTAGAATGATTATTGCAGGTTTTAAATATTGATATCAATAATATGGGTTTTTCCATTCTGAACTATACCAGGATTGTAGGGCGTCAGAAATACAAATGGAGTTGTATCGTAAATGAAATGTCCATAGATAACTTATTAATACACCACCATGTGGAGAGCATACACCAGTGGTATAAGCATCAAGCTACCTGGGACTTGTATGAATTAGCATCCATACCATATACCTGGACACAAGTTGATTACACTAATATGAGGCCACCTAAAAAATAGATAGAGTTAGCAATCAGTAAGACACGTGTAGTCAAAATAGAAATCATTTGATAGTGTAAACTGCTATTGTAGTATACTTTTCATTTAGCATTACTCAATAATAAAGTTAATTATAAAGTTTAAACTATAATTGCGAGGAAGAGAGATCAGATCTCTAGTACACCCAAGCCTCAAGAGTGCATCCTATATGAAAGCATAAAGGCTTGAATGAGAGGGAGGTATGTCAGTGTTTCTGTGTAGCCGTGGGTCAAGATGTCCGAGCGTCAGTCTAGACCCTAAACATACATTAGATAACAACTCTAAATTGTAGGGCATGCGTTATGTAGTGGGTGAAATGTGAAAGTCCACAAGTCAACGTCCCTCCTCGCCCTCGCCGGCTGAGGGGGATGGAGGGATTATGTCTATAGGTTTTAGTAGGAGAGCTTAGCAGCATTCAGTACAGGACAGTCACAGGCTATCCGGGACCGGGAGCTGCCAGTCTGCTACAATTCCAGATACAACATTGATCAGTGTACATATTATTATAACAAAACACAATCCATATCCCAGCAAGTTAAAAAAAACATAGATAATATTCTGCAGAGAATATACTAGCGCAGGGTAAAGGTTAACCTTGTGAATTATAACTCTTATCTAATAGAGAAAGAAGTATAAGGAGCGAACTACAACCAAGCACCTGTGTACATGAGTAAAACATGATATAAACATTCATATAGTATAAATGTAGGTATCTGCTATTATTTAGAAAACACAGAAAGCCTTTAACAAAAATAATGTCATCATGTAAAAATCTGAGACTTACTAATAGTAGTATAAACATTAGTGGACTAAATCCCGCTAATACAATTGTAGTAGGGGAACAATCCTATATTGTGACTTAAGTATTTTTCCTACCAATCATAAAAATATAACAAGCCCATTCTAATGAGATAATAATATCCCGTCCAGTAATACCTAGTAAAAGGTCATACAGGGGAGGTAATTATATACTGAGATCCTTTTTTTTTGACAAAGCAGTAGGCGAAACGCGCGTCAGGCGTTCGCTCTGCTTCTCCTTATGCTCTGTGTTTAAAATAGAAATCTCCTAATTTTGTTGGCCGTATGTCGGCAATTTAGCTTAAACTTGGTGGGTAGTTAGCGGGTAAAAAAACTTGCTGTTGAACTATTGTAAAATCATAGTGTATGGTCATTATTGGAGTGTGGAGTATCCACATTGCTCCTATTTTTTGATAGCTTTATTTACGATAGCCTTATTTACTACCTTTAACCAAGTGACACTCTGTCCATCACCCATTAACGGGTCCTAAGCTAAAATATATTGATTTAGAATACTTTAATCTAGGGGTTATTCCCCTTATGTATAACGAGAAGCGCATATATATATCATTTTAATAAAAACTAGCTGTGTCACAGAACACTATCATATTATTGGAAGACGTCTCCAATAATACTTTAACTTCTCAGGGGGGTATTTACACTTAACACTGTGTATATTTTTGGGGGCAATCCTTATATTTAAGAATTTATTAGGCATTACTCATGCTATTTTGTGGTCCAAACCAAACCAGTTAGTTTTGGGTTGGGGCAATGCTGCAACATTGTTTAAGCACCTTACTCAGCCACCAGTAATTAACAACAAGTTTGGAATATATTGTTACACTTAATATTTGATTCCCCATCAAATCGAGATCGCAAGTCACACCAATAAGTTATACACTATCCCCCTGTGTGATCCCTGACACAGCAATTTTAATGTTTTTTCACACCTATTTTTACCATAAGCAAGTTATGTTGGATGACTTAGATCATCTCTAGGGAAATTTGACACTAATAAGTATAAGTAAATTCCCATGGTAATAGGAAACTAAATATAGATTGATAGAGGTTATTTACTAACAGCATTTATCTAGCTGTTCCTATGTGACTTACAAATGACAATTTAGTACCATTTGGGATACACTTTTTGAAAACATCAAATCTCCCTATTTTATATGTTTTGTTTTCATGTCATTTAAATGTTTTAAAGATAATAATAAAAGTTATATTTTAATTTTCTCCTTAGTGCCTTTTCTATAATATCAGATCGAAAATAAAGTTTTCCATTTAAGTGTGCCATAAGATACCTCTTTTTCTTTCCTTATATTTCTTTGATATTTAACCAGGTATCAGGCACTGCCCTCCAGGGATACATAGGCCTACCCTGTTGGGATATTTTGGGAAACTTTGACCTGTCCCCAAACGTAAATCCCCTTTTTTTAGGGGAATTACTAAAATTCTAATACTTACTAATAGTAGTATAAACATTAGTGGACTAAATCCCGCTAATACAATTGTAGTAGGGGAACAATCCTATATTGTGACTTAAGTATTTTTCCTACCAATCATAAAAATATAACAAGCCCATTTCTAATGAGATAATAATATCCCGTCCAGTAATACCTAGTAAAAGGTCATACAGGGGAGGTAATTATATACTGAGATCCTGGCCGCAGACCCAGTAATACCATACTGTAAATGTTAAGTAATAAAAATGCTCCCAGACTTAGGTCTATAGCAATAATGAGACTCAAGGTATAGAATGGTATGCGATAATGAGTTATAGACTTGGGTAGGTAATTATTCTAGGAATAACTAGTAGAGATCAGACATTATGAACCCGATCTTAGGTTTGATATAGTCTAAAAGTGACCTCTAGATGTATATATATCCTACAAACAGAGATGACTAACAGTTATGAATGTCCGCAACAGCAGGGTGAGGGCAACCTGTGTATGTACAGGTAAGTTTTAGGAACCTAGGGAGTAAACCTATAGATTGATAGTTTAAGGAGAAAGAGGGCATATATATATAATAGTGCATCTCTTTGCCAATGTATAGGCATCAAGAAGCTGCATATATCAGGGAGACTCCTCTCCGTCACCTACAATGTGGATGCTAAGTGTGTCTATGAAATGCAGATGTATCTTAAGCTATATTTGACCATAGTAGTTGGTACAGTATAACCAATAACCCTTGGGGTATTCTCCACATTGTGATAAATGCAAGATAAACATATATAAAATGAAACCTTCAGTCTAGACTATCTACTAACTACCCATTATCCAGGATTTCAACAATAACATTCATAATGTGCGTGAGCAAAATGTAGGTTTTGTATGGGGGTATAAGCAGTATAGCTCTCAACTATTGATTAACTAAAGTAAACTTAGACATAGGAAAAAACACTATCAGACAATACTGTCGTCAGCTATATGCTAGTTAGATAGTCAGTGTCCCAGATGTGGAGCTCCGTAGAGTAATAAATTGTCTCGGGAGTCATAAACCTGTAAGTCCAGCAAATTATAGTAGATTTATACTTTGCTAATGTCAGGCTTTATACGTGAGAGAAAGAAAAAAAAATGATTCAGCCAATTCCCCTTTTAACACAGCTTGCAGAGAGAGCATTAGCAGGTAGGAGCTCTGGATAGTGTTGTGGGTGCGATGTCCGGTATGTGACCACTGGTTGTTGGCTTGCCCCAACCTGTTGTGAGGAATGGATGTGTTGTGCAGGAGTTCGGTTAGTTGTTGTAGGTACCTAGTTGCGCTATGGAGGAGTACTACTCACATCAGTTGGTCTGCACAGCTTCCAGACTTTTATATCGGGAACCGCTCCCCCACAATAAGAGATAGCACCCGACCTGTAGATCCTGATTCCTGAGAGGGATTAAGTAGGAGGTAATCTACCCATTCTGTTTTATGTACATGGTTGACAGAGTTCTGTTGTTGAATAGGTGCCTCATCAGATGCCTCTGCCACCTGGTAAGGTCTGATTATCTGTAGTAGGTCCTCAAAGCTGTCATCTATCTTGCGATCTAGCGAGATCAGTTGATGCTTCACTGCTGTGAGAAAGTCTCCCATTTCATCATACAGGATATGGAGGGTGCCTTGATCCCCTCTCACTACGTGGCTCCACAGAAGAGGCTAAGCTGGGAGCAGTTTTAATAAGTACCCACCAGAACTCTCTGGTTCTGTGACAGGTAATTAATCCTGATTAAGCTCCGATGGTGGTGTCAGAAGTAGGTGGCAGGCCCTTCACTAACGGAGGGATCGCTTTGTCTATGACGTCACTGCTGCAATGGCGGTGTTCGCGCCTCTCTATAAGCTACTCTCAGGTGCCGCTACAAAAAGCCGGGTCATGAAATATTTGGCCAGTATGTCTATGATACTCCACAATGTGAGAGCACCTTCAATGCGATGTAGGCAGGTACAAGGTGATCCAGATGTGGTCCGGTGCTCAACGAATCGACTAGGTCCCACTCCTATGATTGCTGCACATATGTGAGCTCTCCGGAGCAGGGCCTTCTTCCTCCTGTGCTAGATTTGTTTAGTCTTGTTATGTTTTGTAATGTATCACAAATCTTTGTCATTGTATACCCCTATCATTGTACCCAGCGCTACGGAATTTGGCGGCGCTATACAAATAAATGATAATAATAATAATATGCGGCTTGGGGTCACTGAATATGTGATCAGTAATGCTCACACCCGATTTGTCATACAAAATGTTAGTTTTAGGGCCATTTGGTGTACTTTGTTAAGTTATTAGAGCAGGAGCTCCTAGTACCTGTGTCTGCTCGGTTCAACAGTTGGCTCCACCTCTGAGTTATTTATTTTAACTAGGTAGACTAGTTAGTAAATAGTTATTAACAATTTACTAACTACCTAGTTAAAATAAATACAAGCTTACCTGTGAAATAAAACCTAAGCTGCCTTACACTAAAACCTAAAATTACAAAAAATAAAAAACACTAAAATTACAAAAAATAAAAAACCTACCATTACAAAAAAATAACAAACGAAATTATCCAAAACAATAAAAATGATTACTATTATAATACCGTTTTAAAAAAAAAAACTCCCCAAAATAAAAAACCCTAATCTATAATAAACTACCAATGGCCCTAAAAAGGGCCTTTAGTAGGGAATTGCCCTAAAGAAATCAGCTTTTTTTCTACAAAAGAAAAACAAACACTCCCTAATAGTATACAAACCCCCACCCCCTAAACCCACAAAATAGAAATAAAGTAAAACCTTATCTACCCATTGCCCTGAAAAGGGCATTTGTATGGCATTGCCAATAAAAGGGCATTCAGCTCTTTTGCTGCCCATTAAAAATAAAAAGTGGCTATTCTAAAAAGAAAAACCCACCCCAAAATGAAAAAAAAAAACATTACACAAAATAACAAAAGAATTATCCAAAATAGTAACAATTATTCCTATTCTAATACCCGTTTAAAAAAAAAAAAACACCCCAAAATAAAAGAAACCTAATCCATAATAAACTACCGATTTGGAGGGCATTGCCCTAAAGAAATCAGCTATTTTTTTAAATGAAAATATAAAGACCCACTAACATTACAAACCCCTACCCCCCAAACCCACAAAATAAAAAAACTATCTAAAAAACCCTAATCTACCCATTGCCCTGAAAAGGGCATTTGTATGGGTATTGCCCTTAAAGGGCATTTAGATCTTTTTCTTGCCCTTAAAATGGCATTTAGCTCTTTTAAGAAATGCCCAACCCCAATCTAAACCCCCCCCCAAAAAAAAACCTTAAAAAAACCTTACACTAACTCCTCTTTAGATACTCACAGTTGCTGAAGTCCCGCTTGATGGATCTTCAGCCCGGCTGCTCCATCATCATCCAGATGGCTCCATCTTTATCCAGGCTGCATCTTCTATCTTCATCCCAGCGGAGTCTTTTATCTTCATCCCGGCGGCGCAGAGCAGGTCCATCCTGAAGACATGCAGCGCGGAGCATCCTCTTCATATGGTTGCCACCATATACTGAATCTTCAATGCAAGGGAGCCTTTTCAAAATGGCGTACCTTGCATTCCCATTGGCTGATTTGATTTTTGAAATTCAAATCAGTCAATAGGATGAGAGCTACTGAAATCCTATTGGCTGTTCAAAACAGCCAACAGGATGAGAGCTTCTGAAATTCTATTGGCTGGTCAAATTTAAGTAGCTCTCATCCTATTGACTAATTTGAATTTACAAAATCAAATCAGCCAATATGAATGCAAGGGATGCCATTTTGAAAAGGCTCCCTTGAATTGAAGATTCAGTATATGGCGGCGACCATATGAAGAGGATGCTCCGCGCCGGATGTCTTCAGGATGGACATGCTCCGCACCGCCAGATGAAGATAGAAGACGCCACCGGGATGAAGATAGAAGATGCCGTTTGGATGAAGATAGAAGATGCCGCCTTGATGGATGAAGACCTCGCCGTCTGGATGAATACTTCTCACCTGCTGGATGTCCAGATTTCAGGAACTGTAATGGATCTTCTGGGGTTAGTGTAAGGATTTTTTGATCTTTTTTTGGGTGGGGTTTTTTTTTTAGTTTAGGGTTTGGGCTTTATGTAAAAGAGCTAAATGCTCTTTTCAGGGCAATGCAAAAGAGCTAAATACTCTTTTAAGGGAAATGCCCATACAAATGCCCTTTTCAGGGCAATGGGTAGCTTAGGTTTTTGTTAGAGTTAGGTTTTTTTATTTTAGGGGGTTGGTTGGGGGGTAGGTTTTACTGTTGGGGGGGTCTTTGTATTTTTTTTTTACAGGTAAAAGAGCTGTGTAACTTAGGGCAATGCCCTACAAAAGGCCCTTTTAATGACTATTGATAGTTTATTGTAGGCTAGGATTTATTTTTATTTTGGGTGGGCTTTTTTATTTTTATAGGGCTATTAGATTAGGTGTAATTCTTTTTTATTTTTGATAATTTTGTTTGTTATTTTTTGTAATTTAGTATTTTTTATTTTTTGTAATTAGATACTTTGTAATTATTTATAGTAGTGTTAGGATTTTTTTAATGTGTATTTTAGTTTTCTTTAATTGGTAGTTTAATTTTAGTTTAATAGTTATATTAGTTTGTTAGTTTAAACTTAGTTTTTTTAATTTGACAGGTAAGTTTTAATTTAAGATAGGGAAATTGTAATTATAATATAAAGTTAGGAGGGGTGCTAGGTTTAGGGGTTACTAGTTTACTAGTTTAAATTAGTTTATTGCGATGTTGGGACTTTCGGTTTAGGGGTTAATGGTCAGACTTTGCTCTGCCATGAATTTTACTCACATGTCCTGTTGTTTTAAACTGGAATAAAGTTATAAGCTGTTATTTAAAAGGCTTCTTTTTGGAACTTTTTTACTTATTGTATACATTTGTATTTATATGTGTATACTTTATGGGGCGATTTATCATTACGTCAATCTCGACGCATTCGCTGGAATCAATAAGCTCACCAGACATCGACAGATATCGCTGCCATGAATCTGCATATGACAGTCTTATTTATTAAAAAGTCTGTTAAAAACACACGCGTCAACTACGGCATGATGAGCATCGGACTGTTGATAAATAAGAGTCATCAATGTCACGGATATTCTGTTTTTTCTAACTTTATTATTTATTTTTTTTACTTTTAATTTTTATTGAGGTTATACAGTATATAAACAGCAGTAAGGTTACAATGAAATCATTATATTGAACCCAAAGCGTCTACAGTGCGAGTCCCTACTGTGTACTTGTCACAGCATTGTAATGCTAATTCAATTGAAATTCCATTGGAATAAAAAGCCAAAACGGCAAGTCTCTCCCAAATATCACAAGTGGAAAATGTGACTGTCAGCGTATCAATGTAACAAAAGAGGTTGGCACTCTTATCATGCCCTCTTACCCTGCACGTGGGACTTTCTGGCTTGTCTAGAACCGGAGACCATCACCGTCAGTGAGAGTAAACAAACTCCGGAGTCTCCTCTGCCTCTTTCGGCGTCTGCAGCCTGTATCGATCCTCAGATGACCCAGCGTTTCCGGGATGACGTCACTACCACAGGGGAGTTGCAGATTGCTTCTTCCAGTGGAACTGTAGTGTATAGCAGGACCTCGACGCCGGATCTCTGGAATATGTGCACAGTGCATCAAAAAGAAATTGTGATCCACGCCAGAGAATATTTAAAAAATAGAAACTTTATTTCACTTGTTAAAAGCAAATGAAGGTTTTGGCAGCATACAGAGTGAGCGCAGCACATGGATTACGCGTTTCAGCATAGAAGCCATAATCATAGCCTATGGTGCTGTGTTCCACTCTGCTATTTAAGAACAAATCAAAAAGCTTATTGGCTCAATACTTAATTGTTAGTTAAAAACACATGAATGCGCTCACTTTGTCTTGTGTTTAACTGTTGGATGCCCGGACTAGAAAGACAGAACATGAGAAAGGGGCAAAATAAATGTTGAATAAACAATACACAATAATTTGGAAACAGAGTTATGCAGGTATATCCAGTTGGATGATCTGGTGTAATATTCAAAGAAAAAGGCACAAAAAGTATATGTAAATACATGAAAATGTGAACAAATAATTCATATATAAACAGTGGTATTATAGTAAAAGCCACTTTTAAAAGGGACCACAAAATTGAATCAGTAAGAGTATGAAAGAAGTCCCTGCAACCTCAAAAATACCACCTGCTTATAGTAAACTCATACATGTATCAATGGATACATAACATATGCCTGTTGCTTGAAAATATATATACAGTTTCACCCATATACAGAAATAGGAGAAATAATGGAACAGGATAGTGCCATCCCAGTACATTTTCCCACTGTGATTATTATAGTGCAACTAAATAATGTTATAGTATGTATAGTTATGCAATACTGGGAAGTATAAGAATGGCATAAACCCTGTTACCTTGGGCAGATGGGCATTGGATGTGAGAAGTTCCTGTTTAGTACGGAATAGATTCCTAAGTGTGTGACAATGTTGCATGCAAAACAAAGTTCTGCCACAAAGGGGGGAGGATCCCTCCCCCCCCTCAGCAGGGACTGTAACTGAGCTAGTGGTCAATGGGAAAAATGGGACACCACTTGTGTTAATTGCTCGGGGTCCCCCAGATGGAAAGTGAACCTGGACTCAAACTGCGAAGTGACTTTGTAATTATTCTCAAAAGTTTATCATATCAAATTTAGAGTTCAGACCTTTGGGGACTCTGGTCTCTAATTTGAATATCCAGAATATTTCTCTCTTCGCTAGAAGCTTGTCAAGGTCCCCTCCACGTTTGGGCAAAACCACTTTCTCAATGGCACACCACTTGAAGGTGTTCAGGCTGCCATCGTGCTTCCTTACAAAATGCTGTACTAATGGGGTGGTTGCCTTCCCCACACTTATGGTGGATAGGTGTTCCCTTATTCTCAAGTTCATGTCTCGAGACGTGAGGCCTACGTATTGTTTTCTACACTGTGTGCATGTGATCAAGTATATCACATAACAAATTCTGCAGTTCAAACAAGAACGTATGTCATATTTAGTACCATTCACCATTGACTCAAAGTCTTTAGTGACTTGAACAAATTCACAGGGACGACAATGATGATGGCTCCCACATCTGTACATACCCACTTGTGTGAGCCAAGAACTTTGTGTGTTTGGACCTGTCTTCCTCAATTGCGTTGGTGCCAGTATGGAACCAAGTGTTTTACTTTTCTTGTAAGAACACCTAAAACCACAACTTTATTAAGTTGATCATCGGCTGCCAAAAGTGAAAAATTCTTCCTCACTATCTTGCAAATCTCCTGATACTGGGAGCTATATTCAGTGACAAAGTTCACTTTGTCTGGCCCAGATTTCTTCCTGTTAGTTTTTGTGTCAGCTTTGAGTAAATGTGACCTGGGGATAGTTTCAACTACAGCTTCTGCCCTGGCTACATCACTGCACTGAAATCATTGACATAGGCATATGTCTGAGTAGTAGCATCTGAATTATACAAAATGTCACCCGTGCACAATTTGTACATTATAAATAAAACATAACATCGTAAAATGCAAACATAATCCTTGATAGATAATCAATCTATATAATCAAACCTATTTTTATATATATTTGGTTGCCATTTTTAAGGCAATGTAAACTTTTCATTTACCCCAGTGCAAAGCTTGAAAATAAAGTAAATAAAATTACACCTCATGTAGAGGGTGACATTCTCTCTTGGACCTCTGATGCTATTATATAGTGGTTCAAGGATATAACAGGGGTTATGTAACAAATATAGGCATATAGGGTCGCTCTTGGACCCTTAGTAGTATGATATATGATCATGACATAACTGACAAATGGAATGGCAAAGTAACAAAACAGCAGCATGTCACATGAGATTACGATTGTATATAGCAGTATATGTGTATCAATATAAGGTAAAATTTCTATAGGATATATTTTCCTTTGCTTACGAAGTAAGCTCAATAGTATAAGAGGGAGCGGGAAAAGGGGAGAGGGAGGACGGAGCCGGAAGATAAGATTGTGAGGCTGGGTTGGCAAAAAGCACATATAACATTGTAAGGAGAGAGAAGAGCTATGCATGGAGTTTTAACCGCATAAGGTACTCATTTAAATGTACCACCCCTCTAGGAGTTTGTCGTCACTAAACCAATACAGGAAGGGGATGTGAGTTGTATCTCCCCTCAGGAATTGCTGTCACCACTGGACGGAGATGGAGAAGGGGTATTGGATATGACCCACTCTGACTCACAGAGTGGGAAAGGGTGAGGGGAGTACCTTTCTTGTCTTTTTTAATATAATTTTCGTTAAGGTGTTGAAGAAATATAAACATTCAATATATTGCATTTTCCAAACATATCATGTAACCACATGTATAAATGTTATAAAGTAACTATGTCAAGACATGGTACTCTGTAAGAAATATTGCTGAGATTTGTAATTTGTTAGTTTATAGGAATGATTCAGAGCATAATTGTCTGTTTATAGACAAGTCTCATCTGGAATTGTGAATGTCTCATAGAAGGACTATAGGAGCCATAATAGTGGTCAATATAAAAATGTTTTCTACGGCAAGTAGAAATTACTACAGTATAGGGATTCCTCACTAAAATTAGAGTTAAGATCTAGACTGCGCCATCTTGGCCGCTGATGATGCAGCAAGACTATATTTACTTTTAGGAATCATAGCATAAATAAGATATATTACATTCAGTGCTCTGTAAACAAATGTATTATATTTTAACAAATAGAACATATGAGCCAATGTAATCCTATCAATATCGTAAATGGCAGCAATTAAGGCTATGGGACTCAAAGTTGGGCTGTTATCCTCATAAACCAGGTAACCGTATGAGTAAGGAAAAGTATTGGGTAGGTTTAGGTATCAGTAATTGGTAATGGGGCATGTCTATTTAAACATAGGGTGACAAATAGCAATCTGAAGGTAGTCTCCAAGAAATATATAACATTCCTGTATTTGGAACATATATAAACCTAAGGCAGTGAACCCAAAGCAGAGGGCAATACGCAACTTCTTTAGTAATAATATATCAAAACTCTGTTAAGACATTAAGGGGCCTATTTATCAAAGGTCTTGCGGACCTGATCCGAAAGTGTGGATCAGGTCCACAAGACCTCGCTGAATACGGAGAGCAATACGCTCTCCGCATTTAACATTGCACCAGCTGCTCACAAGAGCTGCTGGTGCAATGCCGTCCCCTGCTGACTCACAGCCAATCGGCCGCCAGCAGGGAGGTGTCAATCAACCCGATCGTACTCGATTGGGTTGATTTCCGGTGATTCCTGCCAGCCTCATCAGAGCAGGTGGACAGGGTTATGGAGCAGCGGTCTTTAGATCGCTGATTCATAACTGGTGTTTCTGGCGAGTCTAAAGACTTGCCAGAAACACGGCCCTTCAAGCTCCGTTCGGAGCTTGATAAATGGGCCCCATAGACTCAACTAAGCAAGGTAATCTAATTTTGAATGATGCTAACATTGACCTATATGAGGCTAAATGGAACCAGTGCCTCTGATATACAATCCTATTTGACTGGGTACAACAGTCTAGAAACAAAATGTGTGCTCACATCTAACCATTTTTTAAGCTCACATCTAGAGGGGCACCGTTTTAAGTTATGCCAGAACTCACAAACATAAATGCACAAAGGTCAAAGAAACACATCACCTCCTAATACGAGTCCACTGACAGACAGTAAATATCAGACCTAGGAGTCATCATCCACAGGATAGAAGTTGGGCTGCAAATAGGATTAAACAGTGGTTGCTATATGGGGATGGGGGATATTTTTTATCTAAGCTATAACCCAAGCAATAGACTTTTAAACAATGTAGAACATGAGCTGCTGAATAACCCATTTGACCATCATGTAGGGATATACATAAATGTAGTTTCAAACTAATATAAATATAGCTGACGGAGAAAGGAAACATCCCACACAGTATACTTAGTCTCATAGTAACAAGAAACTGTACATTTAGCAATAAGTCTGTATATATAATAACATGCAACATGTAAAGGGCGGCCAGACTTCAGGCTCAATCACCTTCATTAGAACATAGTAGGTTTTGTAAGGGATAAGTTATGAACCGGCTTACTGTCTTCTGGGAGCATTATGACCATCACGTCAACGGAAAAAAAAAAAATCTCCTAAAAAGTAGAAGTTAATGAGCCGTGTGTGTCAGCATGCAGCCCACTATACAGTTCATACTACCGGTGTCCACGCTCTGCAAAAAAGTTATCCAACTCCATTTCTATCGGTCAGATAAGAGAGTCCATGAACGATAACAATAGGTCTTGCATAATCCTGCCATCTTGACGTCTTGCTAGGAAAATCACTTGTGCCTTCGGTAACCTGATCTAGAACAAAAACTATCCCATGCGCAAACAGGGGTAGCTTTGCATTAAAGGAACAGTCCTCTATTTTCTAACTTTATTTATACCATTTCATTACTGCCCATGAAAAAACACATTTCTCTAAAGCTAATCTTTTATTTTTCATCTGTTATGTCCAAGAAATAGCTAGATTTATACCGGAGTAAACAATAATATCTAATAGAAAGTTATTTTTTTATTTATTTGTTATACAAAATCTGATATATGATATTTTCACATAAATTAATGTGTATTTGTATTTCAAGAAATCCTGATATGCCTATCTCATGATTTTTTTTTTTTTAATTATTATTAATGCTCTCTCTCTCTCTCTCTCTCTCTCTCTCTCTCTCTCTCTCTCTATATATATATATATATATATATATATATATATTTGCACATACTTCTATACAGGAAGCAGGTATCATCCACACCTCTCAAAAATGAAGAAGAACATTTTTCTCTCTCTCTCTCTCTCTCTCTCTCTCTCTCTCTCTCTCTCTCTCTCTCTCTCTATATATATATATATATATATATATATATATATATATATATATATATATATATATTTGCACATACTTCTATACAGGAAGCAGGTATCATCCACACCTCTCAAAAATGAAGAAGAACATTTTATATAAAAGATAACATTTATTATTCAAAAAGTTAAAAAATACAAGAAATACCATAAAAAATATTAGAATTTGTTTTTGCTGTCTGATGGAAAAGAGTGCCAAACATGTTTCGGGCCTATCCCTAGCCCTTGATCACTGGCATACTTGTATATATATATATATGTGTGTTATGTAAGAAATATTTTTCAAACATATTTACAGGATTCTATCAGCCAATCGGAATTAAGGTAGGAATATTCTGATTGGCTGATGGAATCAACCAATCAGATTGAGCTCGCATTCTATTGGCTGATCGGAACAGCCAATAGAATGCGAGCTCAATCTGATTGGCTGATTCCATCAGCCAATCGGATTGAACTTGATTCTGATTGGCCTATTCCATCAGCCAATCAGAATATTCCTACCTTAATTCCGATTGGCTGATAGAATCCTGTAAATATGTTTGAAAAATATTTCTTACATTCAGCCAATCAGATTCAAGTTCAATCCGATTGGCTGATTGGTTCAATCAGCCAATCAGATTTTTCTACCTTAATTCCGATTGGCTGATAGAATCCTATCAGCCAATCGGAATTCGGCGGACGCCATCTTGGATGACGTCATTTAAAGGAACCTCATTCGTCGGGAAGTCGTCGTGCCGGAAGGATGCTCCGCGGCGGAGGAGCGAAGTAAGAAGATTGAAGATGCCGATTTGCTTGAAGACGTCGCCGATGGAAGAAGACTCTCTGCCGCTTGCTTCAAGACATCGCCCGGATGGAAGAAGACTTCACTGCCGCTTGCTGGAACACATCGCCCGGATCGGATGAGGAGTTCTGCCCGGCTGGGTGAATACAAGGTAGGGAGATCTTCAGGGGGGGTAGTGTTAGGTTTATTTAAGGGGGGTTTGGGTTAGATTAGGGGTATGTGGGTGGTGGGTTGTAATGTTGGGGGGGTGGTATTGTGTTTTTTTTTGCAGGCAAAAGAGCAGTTTTCTTTGGGGCATGCCCCCACAAAAGGCCCTTTTAAGGGCTGGTAAGGTAAAAGAGCTTTGAACTTGTTTTAATTTAGAATAGGGTAGGGAATTTTTTTATTTTGGGGGGCTTTATTATTTTATTAGGGGGCTTAGAATAGGTGTAATTAGCTTAAAAATCTTGTAATCTTTTTTTTATTTTTTGTAATTTAGTGTTTGTTTGTTTTTGTAATTTAGTTTAGTTTATTTAATTGTATTTTTAGATAGATATTTGTAGTTTATTTAATTTATTGATAGTGTAGGTGTATTTGTAACTTAGGTTAGGATTTATTTTACGGGTAATTGGGTAATTATTTTAACTAGGTAGCTATTAAATAGGTAATAACTATTTAATAGCTATTATACCTAGTTAAAATAATTAACAATTTACCTGTAAAATAAATATAAACCCTAACATAGCTATAATGTAATTATTAATTATATTGTAGCTATCTTAGGGTTTATTTTATAGGTAAGTATTTAGATTTAAATAGGAATATTTTAATTAATAATATTAATATTAGATTTATTTTAATAAGAGTTTAGTTAGGATGTTAGAGTTAGATAGGGTTATTATACTTAATATATATATAATATAATAACGATATTAACCCTAATATAATTAGGGTTAATATAGTTAATATATATATAATATAATAAATATATTAACTATATTAACCCTAATATAATTAGGGTTAATATAGTTAATATAGCTGGCGGCGGTGTAGGGGGATTAGATTAGGGGTTAATACATTTATTATAGGTGGCCGCGGTGTAGCGGCATGTAGATTGTAGGCAAAAGAGCAGTTTACTTTGTGACAAAGCCCCGCCAAAAGCCCTTTTAACGGCTGGCAAAAGAGCTGTTACTTTGGGGCAATGCCACGCAAAAAGCACTTTTCAGGGCTATTTGTAGGGTTAGACTTAGGTTTAGTGGTAGGGATAGTTTAGTATTTTAGGGGTTAAATAATTTAATATAGATGGTGGCGGGGTTGGGGCTCACTTTAGGGGGTTATAGATTTAATATAGCTGGCGGGGGTCCGAGAGCGGCAGTTTAGGGGTTAATAACTTTATTAGGTTGCGGCGGGGTTTGGGAGCGGCGGTTTAGGGGTTAATACATATTTTATTGTTAGGATAGTGAGGGGGGATAGCGGATAGAGGGTTAGACGTGTCGGGCTATGTTAGGGAGGCGTGTTAGACGTGTCGGGCTATGTTAGGGAGGCGTGTTAGACAGTGCGGGTGATTTAGACTTTAGTCAGGTTTTGTAGGCGCCGTCAGTTTCTAACGTGCCGCAAGTCACTGGCGACGCCAGAAATTTGTACTTGCGCAGATTTCTGGACATCGCTGGTTTGTCAGACTTACGGCACAATAGCATCTGACGGCGACATATATGGGATAGCTCGAGTTGCGAGCTGAAACTGCGGGCGACGCGGGTTCCCTCCCTTGCGCCGCAAACTACGATCTATATCGGATCGACCCCCTGATTGCAGTTTAGTTTGAAACACCACCCCTACACAGGTGTTAAAAAATGGGCTGGCATTTAAGATTACATTTTTTAATGAAAATTAAATTCAAGAGAAGGAAGAAAAACACTGAAAATAGCATGAAAGTAAAGAGGAATTTCTGCTGTATCTGATTCATGACAGTTTAATGTTAGGCTCACTTTGATCTATCAGTTTAAGATTATATTGAATCAAACATCATTCGATTATTAAAATCATTGTCAGAAATATTACACTGTGTGGCCTAATGTCATCATCAATGTTTATCTTTAATACTAATTTCATATTCGTATAATACACAATGTAACAAATGGCACTTACAAGTTCTGATGAGTTATCAATGACTGAAGTATAGAGCAATATGATTCGTTAGTGATAGTATAAAATGTATATTTCAATCAGATTGGCTTATTTAATTAATCACTTGATTATGCATTTACCAATAAGAAGTTGTGAAAACTGTACCAGTTTGTGGGTTGTTTAGGAGTTTGAGTATTGCGTCAAATTTCGTGTGAAAAGTGTTGCATCAAATTTGGTGCGAAGTGGAGAGTGGGACTTTTATTACATACGTTAAACATGGTGCAAATAGATTTATCCAAAAAAAGGAAGTTGACTATAATATGTAATGTATTAATTTCATTTTTCATTTTATATCTACTAGTGCACCAAATTTGGAGCAATACTTTGCACCATATTTGGAGCAATAATATTGTCCCCTAGCTTTGTAATGAGAGACAAAGATGTAACATAATCCATAAGTAGTAATGTATTTATTTTATTTTAATCCCTATATCTACTAGTGCACCAAATTTGGACCAATACTTCGCACCAAAATTGGAGCAATAATATTGTCCCCTTGCATTGTAATGAGAGACAAAGATGTAACATAATCCATAAGTAGGGTAACATCTCTCTAATTTACTTTTATTATCTAATATGCTTCATTGTCTTGCAGTGTCGAAGATAACCTTTCTGTGCAAAACAGCACTTTCAGGAAGCTGCACTGTCACCAGAGTCACAGGCAGTTAACCCCAGGCAGGCATGGGTGCAAGGCCCAAACAGGGAAAATTACAAAAAAATAATACATTAATATAGCACACAGAGAAAGTCCAGCACTCACTTACAAGCTCACAACTAAGATAAAAAACAGCAATGGAAGAGTTAGTTACCACATCTGACCAAATGGGAAAAACCCAGGTACCTCATCAAGGTCTCTTCCAAAAACCTGGGTCCCCAAACAGCCACACAATGCAGGCTCACAATCAAACAACTGTGTAAAAATGAAGGGTGCACAGGCTTATGTAATCTCCCCAGACATATACAAAACACCTGAGGGGTCAGCACTCTCAGGCCGGACCAGGTACACATCCTATGACTCTGTAACATGCAAAGTCCTGGGTGCAAAACAGCACTCTCAGGAAGCTGCACTGACACCAGAGTCACAGGCAGTTACCCCCAGACAGGTATTCTTTTTTTGTAATTTTTCCTGTTTGCGCCTTGCACCCATGCCTGCCTGGGGTTAACTGCCTGTGACTCTGGTGTCAGTGCAGCTTCCTGAGAGTGCTGTTTTGCACCCAGGACTGTGCATGTTACAGGGTCATAGGATGTGTACCCGGTCCGGCCTGAGAGTGCTGACCCCTCCCGTGTTTTTATATATATATATATATATATATATATATATATATATATATATATATATATATATATAAATGTATATGTATGTATCTTTATGCTGATAAATGTATTTTTGATGTGTTTTGTGTAACTTTTTTGTCTAGCGTAACAGTAAAACAGGGATCTGAGGTTGCCATAATCATTCTAGCATAAATTGAGTTTGCATTTACGTGTTCACATTTACTTTCAACTTGTAATAGAGGCAGAATTTAGCTTGCGTACAAACAGCCTCAACAACTAGATATCGTTTGTGTGCAAATGATAGCACTCCACTTGTAATGTAGCTCATAGAAAAAGGGGAGAGAATGTAGGTTCATGTAGGTTTTGAAGGAAGGAAATGTGAGGAAATAGATAGGGTGGCACAAGGGTTAAGTAAAATACTTATACCACCTCCTTGTCTGTTTCCAGGCCTAAGAGTGTTGCTCTTAGGGGTGGTTGTGTCTGACGGAGCAGGGGCAGAACTACCATTGGTGCAGCAGGTGAAGTGGCACCAGGGCCAAGAGCTGGAGGGGGCCCATAACAGCCAGCCTATACATGGGCATATGCAATGTAGCAGGTTCATCTATTTGTCATCAAAATCATTAAACAGAGCCGAATGTATTTTATTACTTTTGCTTTTTACTAAGTTTCCTTTGGGGGCCACAAAAACATATTGCACCAGGGCCCTCTGTTGAGTAGTTCTGCTACTGGGAGAGAGCCAGGTTTCTGTGAGAGTCACTATAAAGCAGAAAAAATAGAGGGGCGCCTCATGTGTAGATCAACCAAAACCAATCCAAGCAGATTAAGTGACAAAACCAAATTGCTACTCACATTGGTAGAAAGCACCCTGATGTGCTAGCAGTGGCAGTCTGATAACTCTGGTTGTATCACCTCACCCTCTCATAGCCGGGTCAAAAGCAGGATCCACAGGAACCAAAATAGTGTTCCACAATGAGCAATAAATGTGATATTACTTAGCTTAAGTTTAAAAGCAGTTTATTAAAACAATGTTAAAAACAATAAGCAATCAGTGAATAGGGGCATCAGTGTTTCTCGGATTGAGACCGCTGCTCCTTAACTCATCTGCCGCCTCTGAGGTGGGGGACAGCAATCCGCTTGATCTCATACTGCCAATTGGCCACAAATCTGCAGGGTTCGGCATTGCACAAGCAGTTCACCAGAACTGCTTGTGCAATTATAAATGCCGACAGCATATGGATGTCTGGTGGACATGAACGCTACAGCATATCATGTCCACCAGACAAATAATAAATCGGCCCCTAAGATACTTATGTGGATATTCCATTTAGCAAACAATTTATTCACTTTGCCATCAGCAAATCCGACATATGACCTATAGTGTCCAATAGGGTGCTAGGGGTGGTTAATATTTGGATTATCCAACCCAATAATATAAATAGTGTGTCAAAAAAATTTTTTGCCCAATATTACATTACATTCTGTGTGATGAATATCTTCCCTATAGAATAAAAATGAATTGTATAAAAAAGTGCATAATGTGCAAATAGGAACTGCCAGAACTAGATTGTATTACGTATTATGGATTCCCGTATATGTGAACCCTCGTAAAGCCCTAATAAGTATATACCCAATCAGGGCAGAATCATGAGCGATAGTGACCTATAAGGGGCTAGGGGGTGTTAAATGTTGTGATGGACCAATCAAATGACTCAAAACAATGTGTCATGAACTGTTTGTGCACATTGTTACATTTAATAAAATAAGCAGTATATTGCCTCTAAAAAATAGGTCAAAGCTATTATATAGAAGTATGCAAAATGGGCAAATAAGAGCAGCTAGAACAGGGTCATGTTGTACAGAGCGGATTATTATGTAAACCGCTAGAACAGGATCATATTGCACTTAACGGATTAATATGTGTGCCAACTGTCAAAAAACTCTAGTTATGTGTTCATCCAAACAGAGCGAAAGATGTGACGAAGTGTAGTTACCGACTATAGAGGTGTAAATTGAAATAAAGGGAATGTGATATATATCCCTAAATGTGTATAGGGTGACTATGTGTATGAATAAATATCTAAAATAATAATAATCTATAAAATTATATTTATTCAATACTAAACCTAATAGATAGAAATAATAAATATGTGAAAATATAAGAGTGTCTTGTAATTTATAAACAAGGGAAGGTAATTGTCTATTGTAAGATCTATAGAGGGACATCTTCAAAACTAAGATAGTGAATGTGATATATTGGATGAAAATCAATATAGACTCTAAGTCAAAAACATGATGATAATATGACAACACATGCCATCCGGCGAACTAAGTCAACTTCATATAGCACATAAAAGCATCATACCAAGGAGAATAAACATAAACTAGTACTATAAGGTGCATCTCCATAATGGATCCAATACTATATTCACAGGGTCAGAAAGCTCATCAAGGTCTCTTCCAAAAACCTGAAAGATCTATAGACTTAAAAACCAAGATCTATAACTTAATTTAGGCCAGAGGGAAAAGGGACTGGACTCTATAGATCCAATATATCTCCCTCTGGTGCCAACAAGTGTATCTAATCTATTGTGCTGCACAGATCTTGGGATAGTTTCCAGAGGTGTAATTTTGAAACTGTGGTGACCTCTTTTATGACAAATGGTGCTACGCCTAGATACACTGTGTTTCATAGAGCATTTTTTCATGTTTCTCCAATGCTCACTTCATCTGGTTCATACCTTCCTGGATGTGTGACCTATATGGTATTGCAGGCCACAATCACAGGTAAGCATATACACGACACAATCAGTGCTACAATTGATATAAGTTTTTATATCAAATGTTTCACCAGTGGAATTATGTTGAATAGTTCTACTTCCATGGGTGAGGTAATCACACATATGACATCTGGCTTTGTTGCATCTTGCCACTATTCTTTGTGAGCTGCAATCTATTAGTAACATTATAGACATTCCTATTTTTGGACACTACTATTTTACTGGGTGCTAACTTCTGTTTAAGAGTGGGGGCTCTTCTAAATACCACTCTTGGATTCTTTGATAAATTATCCTGTGAGAGACAGAAGGTTGTGGGAGTGGATTATGAAGAGTTCATGGATAGAAGTGAGCATGTTACAAACAGAACAAGAGTTCCAGAGTGAAAGTATGGTTGACTGAGTTTAGGATTCTTGGTCTATGGAAAGGAATATGTATGTGAGATGATGAGATTAGTAAGTTGTGGGGATCAGGATTGGAGGAGATTTAAAAGCAGCTGGTATTTGCAAAAGAGAGAGTATTTTTGTGCATGATGGAAATAGTGCTCATATTACAAGTTGAAAGTAAACATGATCGCATAGCGTATATATGCAATTTACGATCATAAGGTTAGCATGACTAATAACATCACGTAAAGGGTAGTGCACTATTAAAAAGTTGCACCAAACACAAAATAAGAACAGTTAAAATTACAATTACACTCATATAAACACTTTGATATTTACTGTCAGCATGCTCCGTTTGTGGTCCACACTTGGTTCATATTGGCTCTATATGGCAGTAAGGATTGACTATTGAGCGCGCTGGAAATGCATCGGGTGACAGATGTCACACTTGGATATGTGTGACATTAAATGCAGATACACCTACTGAATCCAGACATGGTACAAATCTCATCTTGTAAGGCTTGTGAGTAGAGTTAAGGCTATCATGTTGCCGGTGGTTAACCATTTACTTGTTTGTACTTGTTACCTAGCGAGACTGTTGACTTTTGCATATAAGAAAAACTAAGTATCAACTTTTATAGTTTGGATAATCTTTTACTGCTTAAAGCCACAGATTGAACAGAATATATTCATAGTGGACTAATGTATTTACAGTGGGAGAAATACAGTATTACTACTAAATTAGTTTTTAAGGGAGAAATCCCTAGCAGCGGATTGGTATCCTTAAGTGCCGCATATAGAGTATTTAGAGCAATTCACTGTTACAAAGGCAGACATTGGTTTTAACAGCAAGGAACCACTACATGCTTTTGCTGTTACTAGCGAGTTGTAATTCTTAAGTGCTGGTAACTTGAGTATTTACCTATTTACCACATCTACTGAGTATAATTGAGATTTGAAATGTGCGATTCATTTCGGATCGATTTGGAAATTCGACCGAATTCGTAAAATTCGGGATTCGGATCAATTTGAATTTCCGAATTAAAATAGTGCTGAATCTACTGAATAAATCCGAATTAGTTCAGATTTATTTGGATTTATTCGGTAGATTCGGATGGCCATGGATTACACTAGTAATTGTACAGTATATTAGGTTATATCACTCTGCTATGGGTTACACCTAATATACAGTACATAATACTAGTCTAATACACAGCACATCCCACCTAACACTTACCGAAATTCCGAATTTCCAAACCGAATCGAACCGAATCCAGCCGAATTTATTCGAATCCGAATGAATCCGAAACGAATCTGAAACAAATTGATTAAAAATTTTCCGAATTCGAATCGATCCAAACATAAATTCGAAAAAATCTGAATCGATCTGAACCGAACCGAATTTTTTCGCCATGCACATGTCTAATTGAGATGTTTAATATTGTTTGTGGAATATCTGCCTCCCAGTATTTATTTTAAATTAACAAGTGAACGCCCAGTTTGCTAATTTTATTTTATTTAACTTGCATGCTTTTTATGGAAGTTTAATAAAGTTATTTTTGTATTTTATGTAACAGGTATAGTTATTATTTTTTTGAGTGTGGGAATCACATATTTATTTATAAACATTTTAGTTTTTTTGACAGGTGGAGTCAATTATATTTCCCAGCACCACAACTTAATATACTGCATAGTTTTGTTTTTTATTTTTTTAGGTGCCAAAATATTATTAGTTTTGTATTTATGTGTTAATGCATTTTACTGTATAATTACTGTACATATTTTACATTCCAAAGTTATTCACTTACAGGGAAATGTTCTTTAACTGTAAGTACATATTTATTTTAACTTCTGTATGTACATATACCTGTATATTTATTCCTATAGATATATAGGTATATATCAATTTTACATTAACATTATCACATGTATATACAAATATATATTAAATAAGAAAAATGAAAAAAAAATATTTGGGAAGAACATAGCAATGTGAAATATGCATATCGGGCTTCTCGTTTTGCGCTTTAGGTCTAACGTGGTGCCGGGTTAGCGCATATAAAAAATTGCTAATATGAAAGCACATTTTTGAAATAATAATAAAAAAAAGGGCCAGATTACTAGTCTTTACACTTGTTTGTGCGCAAGTTAAATTGCGCTCGTATTACAAGTAAATGCGAACATGTGAATGATTACCATGACCTCAGAGCTCAAGTTAACTGTTTCACAAAACTAAAAAGTGTCACAAAACACATAAGGCTAAATTACGAGTTTTTGTCGGTAAGGCTTGCGGGGCTAACGAGCAGTTTCAGCTTTCCTCTCACCTACAAACAAAATTTAACTCCACATCTCACCTCAATACCAGCGCTGCTTACGGTAGCGGTGAGCTGGCTGAACATTCTCGTGCACGATTTCCCCCATAGGAATCAATGAAGCAGATTCGGCTGAAAAAAACGTAACACCTGCAAAAAAGCAGCGTTCATCTCCTAACGCAGCCCCATTGATTCCTATGGGGAAATAAAAATTATGTCTACACCTAACACCCTAACATGAACCCCGAGTCTAAACACCCCTAATCTGACACTTAATAACCCCTAATCTGCCGCCCCTGACATCGCCGACACCTGCATTATATTATTAACCCCTAATCTGCCGCTCCGGAGACACCACCGCCACCTACATTATACTTATGAACCTGTAATCTGATGCCCCCAACATCGCCGAACCTTACATTATATTTATTAACCCCTAATCTGCCGCCCCAAATGTCGCCGCAACCTAACTACATTTATTAACCCCTAATCTGCTGCCCACAACATTGCCGCCACTATAATAAATATATTAACCCCTAAACCTAAGTCTAACCCTAACCCTAACACCCCCCTAACTTAAATATAATTTAAATAAATATAAATAAAATTACTATTATTAACTAAATAATTCCTATTTAAAACTAAATACTTACCTATAAAATAAAATAAACCCTAAGCTAGCTACAATATAACTAATAGTTACATTGTAGCTATCTCAGGGTTTATTTTTATTTTACAGGCAAGTTTGTATTTATTTTAACTAGGTAGAATAGTTATTAAATAGTTATTAACTATTTAATAACTACCTAGGTAAAATAAGTACAAATTTACCTGTAAAATAAAACCTACCTAAGTTACAATTACACCTAACACTACACTATCATTAAGTAAATTAACTACAATTAATTACAATTAAATTAAATTTAAACTAATTACACCTAATCTAATCCCCCTAATAAAATAAAAAAGCCCCCCAAAATAAAAAAAATCCCTATCCTATACTAAATTACAAATAGCCCTTAAAAGGGCCTTTGCGGGGTATTGCCCCAAAGTAATCAGCTCTATTACCTGTAAAAAAAAAGTACAATACCCCCCCCCAACATTAAAACCCACCACCAGGGATAGGCACGAGCCAAGGCTGTGGCGGACATTTTCTAAAGTAAAGACCTTTAGTGAAGGACACCAAGGTACATTTACAATTAAAACTATTATTTTATAGTGCTGAATTTTATTATACAGATGCAGACGATACACATCCAGTATTTCACTCAGGCTTTATTTATTTCATAACTTATCACCCAATATTGCTAGCAGTCTCTTGACAAGCCACTAATTTTATTCACACTAAATATTTTCCCTTTCCTATTATTTAATCAGAAAGAAAAGATATACTAAGGTTATGATTCACAACCTTACTATATCTTTTCTTTCTATTTAAATACTACTTATAATAAACCTCAGGTTATGGTTAAAGTGCTTTACCTTTGCATATAAAGCTCAAGGGACACAGTGGCAGCTTGCTTCTTGAGTCTTCCCTCTCTCTCTGTCTCACTCAGAGTCATTTTCTGGTACTAAGCAGCATCATGTGTGAGTGGCCCCAACCCTGCAAAACGTGGCGCCGCATGTGTTAAGGAGGAGTCAGGACCAGTATTCATCTGTCTTACTCCTCCCTCTCCACAGTAAAATGGGTGGCGGGCACTGCAAGAACTAGTCATGGACACCAGTGTCCATGTACGGACACCTTGCCTATCCCTGTCCACCACCCACACACCCAACCTACTCTAAAACCCACCCAATACCCCCTTAATAAAACCTAGCATTAACCCCTTGAAGATCACCCTACCTTGAGACGTCTTCACCCAACCAGGCAGAAGTGGTCCTCCAGACGGTCCGAAGTCTTCATCCTATCCGTGCAGAAGAGGTCCTCCAGATGGTCAGAAGTCTTCATCTAGGCGGCATCTTCTATCTTCATCCATCTGGAGCAGAGTGGGTCCATCTTCAAGACATCTGATGCAGAGCATCCTCTTCTTTCCGACGACTAACACTAAATGATGGTACCTTTAAGTGACGTCATCCAAGAGCGCGTCCCTTCAAATCCGATTGGCTGATAGTATTCTATCAGCCAATTGGAATTAAGGTAGAAAAAATCCTATTGGCTGATCCAATCAGCCAATAGGATTGAGCTCGCATTCTATTGGCTGTTCCATATTGGATGACGTCACTTAAAGGTACCGTCATTTAGTGTTAGTCGTCGGAAAGAAGAGGATGCTCTGTGTCGGATGTCTTCAAGATGGACCCACTCTGCTCCGGATGGATGAAGATAGAAGATGCCGCCTGATGAAGACTTTGGACCGTCTGGAGGACCACTTCTGCCCGGTTGGGTGAAGATGTCTCAAGGTAGGGTGATCTTCAGGGGGTTAGTGTTAGGTTTTATTAAGGGGGTGTTGGGTGAGTTTTAGAGTATGGTTGGGTGTGTGGGTGGTGGGTTTTAATGTTGGGGGGGTATTGTATTTTTTTGTACAGGTAAAAGAGCTGATTACTTTGGGGCAATGCCCCGCAAAAAGCCCTTTTAAGGGCTATTTGTAATTTAGTGTAGGGTAGGGTTTTCTATTTTGGGGGGCTTTTTTATTTTATTAGGGGGATTAGATTAGGTGTAATTAGTTAAAACAAAATTGTAATTATTTCATTATTTTATGTAATTTCGTGTGTTTTTTTCGTACTTTAGTTTATTTAATTTAATTGTAATTAATTGTAGTTAATTTAGTTAATTTATTTAATGATAGTGTAGTGTTAGATGTAATTGTAACTTAGGTTAGGATTTATTTTACAGGTATATTTGTACTTATTTTAGCTAGGTAGTTATTAAATATTTAATAACTATTTATTAACTATTCTACCTAGTTAAAATAAATACAAACTTGCCTGTAAAATAAAAATAAACCCTAAGATAGCTACAATGTAACTATTAGTTATATTGTAGCTAGCTTAGGGTTTATTTTATAGATAAATATTTAGTTTTAAATAGGAATAATTTAGTTAATTGTATTAATTTTATTTAGATTATTTAAAATTATATTTAAGTTAGGGGGGTGTTAGGGTTAGACTTAGGTTTAGGGGTTAATACATTTAATATAGTTGCGGCGACGTTGAGGGCAGCAGATTAGGGGTTAATAAATGTAGGTAGGTGTCAGCAATGTTAGGGATGGCAGATTAGGGGTTAATAAAATGTAACTAATGTTTGCGAGGGGGAGTGCGGCAGTTTAGGGGTTAATATATTTATTGAAGTGGCGGCGATGTCCGGTCGGCAGATTAGGGGTTAAAAAATGTATTTAAGTGTTTGCGATTTGGGGGGGCTCGGTTTAGGGGTTAATAGGTAGTTTATGGGTGTTAGTGTACTTTTTAGCACTTTAGTTAAGAGTTTATGCTTTAAATGTGGTAGGAGTCTTGATAGGAGAGGGTGTACCGCTCACTTGTTCCAAGACTCGTAATAACGGCGTTAGGACAATCCCATTGAAAAGATAGGATATGCAATTTATATAAGTGGATTTGCGGTATGCTCGAGTCACTGAAAAAAAGTGAGCGGTACACCTGTACCTGCTAGACTCGTAATACCAGGGTTAGGAAAAAAGCAGCGTTGGGATCTCTCAACGCTGCTTTTTAACCCTAAAGCAAAACTCGTAATCTAGCTGATGAAAAATACATTACACAATACAGTTACACTCATAATAACACCATCTAATAATTTTTTTTTATTTTTTTTTTAAACATTGCACAAAAAAAGTTGTAAAGGCTTAAAGATATGAGATACCAGGTGTTAGAAAAAAAGGCAAGTATATATAGTATGTATATAGAAATATTTATTTATGAATAAATATAACATATTCTGCTATGTGTAGAACATTGGAATAGGAAATATTCATATTTTTATGTCAGGTTAGTGCAAATGTGAATGTGCAATCGGGTTTGCGCGAGAGTGGGGTGTTTTTATCCATTGACTTTTATGGGTGAATACGTGAACGCAAATGCGATATTTTAGCTTCGGCTTTTTGTGCTTCTTGGGAGCGAAAACAGTTTACTTTCAACTCATAAAATGAGCAAAACCTGACAACTGCAAAAATGTCTAGTACTGAAAGCCATTACTGGTCCAATGTCAGGTTTACTTGTTGCCAGTCCCTCTCCTTTGAGACATGACCCCTTGGCAATAGAACATTCCTTATTGTTGGATGGATAAACCAGTATGTCTTCCCTACCCCATAGACAATACAGAAAATACAGCCCCACCCTTTGTCTAAGTTTTAATGGCTTTGAGCTAGATTACATGTAGCGCTCTAATTATAGCATGAACAAGAAGACAGTTTCGCTTGACCAAGCTACCATTAGCGTGTATCTTTGATATTGCATTTCCATGGTAAGGCCGATTTAACTCGAGTGCAACCAATACTGTTAATAGATATCACGCCAGTTCTTATTTGCACTAGTATTACAAGTTGAAAGTTATAGGTTGTACTCAAATGCAAGCCGAAACTGAGCTGGAATATTTAGTGTACCGAAAGACCTGAAGTAAACTGTAAGGGTTAAAAAAAGTTGCACAAAACACATGTAAAACACATTAAAATAAAGTATTACACACCTATATACACTTTTTAATAAAAATATATAATATTTCTATGATTAAAAATGTTTTAGAATCATTTTAAGGGATATGGTATATGGCAAAGTGTTTGATTCAAAAGGGCTCCAATGTATATGGATATGTATAAATATGTGTATGTGTGTATGTACATGAGTATTTATGTGTTTAATATGTGTAAATGTATATGTGCACACATATATACATATATCCACATATAAACACATAAATACACATGTATACATTTAAATATATATATATATATATATATAAATATATCTAAATAAATGAAAATATATATATATATATATATATATATATATATATATATATATACACTTGAGCCCTTCTCAGTCAAATACATTGAAACATGCAATATCATTTTTAGTAATTTTGAATTTGTTTTAATGTGTTTCGAATGGAAATACTTTAAATTCCAATGTTCTTCACTAACAAAAAATGTCCTTTTTATTTTAAAATATATATTTTATATGTATAATATCTATATCCATATATATCCATATAGATATATAGGTATAGGTATATATTTTACAAAAAATAATCATATATATATATATATATATATATATATATATAAACGTAAAAGAAACAAGAGGCACTCACAGGACTTAATGAACATAGATTTTTTTTTTTATTAGTAATTCATCAACAAAGGTTCAGTCCATGTTTCAGTCCTCACAGGGACCTTTGTCAAGACTGTTTCATAATCAATTTATGTGGTATATGTTCATCATATACCACATATATTGATTACGAAACAGTCTTAACAAAGGTCCCTGTGAGGACCTAAACGTTGACTGAACCTTTGTTGATGAATTACTAATAAAAAAAAAAATTATGTTCATTAAGTGAGTGCCTTTTTTTTCTTTGCAGCAAGCAACATTTAGGACACTGTCGATTTGTAGATATGGAGACTTTAGATAATTTAGCGGGGGTTAAATATGCATTATGTAATAGTTTAAAATGGGATTCTTTCCAGCTTGTTGGAATATTTAGTTTTCCAAGTACCACAAAGCTGGAATTAATATTAGCAGTTTGAGAATATGTATAAAAATGTGACCAGAAAGTAACTAACTTATAAAAGAGCAATTGTCCGTGTTTGGCCAACATAATGTTGTATAAAAGAGAAATTGTGCCTTTGCCAGCAGCAAATATATTGATACACTCAATTACCTCAGATCAGGGTAAGTGGATTTTCTAAAGTAACAGAATTTCCGAAGAAAGGCAACTTTTCTTTAAGTTTTAAATTTGCTTAACCACTTAATGACCACTGAAGTATCAAGTATGTGTCGTGAGTGAGCTCGTCTCAGGTGCAGTAATAAAGAGGTCCAGACCAGATATTTATCAAACAAGGGCTCACCTCAGGAGAGGTAATCTTTATTACACTGTTGCAACAGTGTCCCAGAACAAAAAAAAAGCAACGCAACACTAACACATTTTCATATACATGCATTTTTATACTATTACAGTTCCTTACAAAGCAGAGAGCTAATTGGCTGATAATGATTGGCCAATAAATCTCACGTGATTAGTGGTTACTAGGAAAGGGGGAAAAAAAAACAGGTCCTCTATGTTAAAATTTGGGAGATATGTTTTCTTGGAATGTGACCAGGGGCTAGTTGGCTAATTGGATTGAGAAGTTGATACTGTACAGAGAAGCCTTGGATTTTACCTTGAGTTTCAGATATTTAGAAAACTTTGTATGGGAGAAGCCATAACTTTATGATGTACTGATACATACTTATTAGGCTAAAAGTAAGTTGTTAAAGATACATCACTTATTGGAAAATACAGAAGTAATATATCTGCAGTTACAGAGAAGAGTTCAGTAAAAGAAAAGGAAAAGTTTGGTTAAACATATAAAATAATGAAAATATAATAAGCAGCTCATAACATTCCCCCCTTTGATCGCAAACGTCAAAGTGCCGCGATCACAAAAAGTAAATGCGACTCATGGCGGTTTGACAATCACAATGCTATTATTACATGGGTGCTCGCGTCCAAGATGGTTCACAGGATTACAAGAGGGTAAGCAAAAACAAGGTAGGAGTGAAGTTATTAGGTAGTAGGCAATTCCGCTATTACCGGACGCTAGTCGCCATCGGGTGGAGTAGACAACTACCTAAACATTCCTATGCTGTATATGTGTGTGTGGCATGACATATGTGTGTGGCATGACATAGTGCAGAAACATCCCCTCCCAGATTTATTAACAACAATTAACAATCCCCATCATTCTTGCAGAGTTGATGGCGAATAGTGGGTTGTCAGGCAGTATCATGGCATGTTTGGGAGGTGAAGGAATTCGCACCTGTGAAGGAAATATAGAGAGTGTAAGTATAAGGTAATGCAATACGAAAGCAAAATAAAACAATACAGAAAGACAATGAAGAAATAGAAACCACCAGGGAGGGAAAAAGGAGTGGGTTATGGGTATACAGGCTACGACCGGGGTGGCCATCAAGGTAGATGATGGTCCATGGTCTCTCCGTGGCCAGTTTCCCAATGTAGGAAAGTTCTAGACGATCCTAGGGACGTAGTGCATCCTGCATAGGGATAAGACAGGGAATTTTAGGGCACAGCTGGTGGGTAGGCAATAACATTGTAAGATCAAAAGGTCAAAAGAGACAGAGAGTAGGAGAGAAGTAGGTGAACTCAGAAGAAATCAGGGTCAAGAGAGATCTCAACATGGTGGGGAGATTCAAAACGGATAGAGGGAAACAAGTATTTGGGAGAAGAATGAGACACAGTGAAAACATTCTTGCATGTAGAGATTAGACCAGGTACACATTGTATACAGCAACACATCAGTATAAGGTATACTATAATAACAATGCCATACAGATAAAGGGAGTGTAACCATCCCAAATTAGGTAGCCAATCAAAGAGATGGTTAAAAATACCTCCAATGCCAAATTTGTCATCAATCACATCTTGGACATCCTGGGATAGGGACCTAATAACTGTGAGATGGTGACTCAAATTAAGTGATTGATCAGTAACATAGGTACAACATTCTTTGCTCACAAGACTACACCCCCCCCTCCCCTCCTTGGGATGCCAGGAGGTAATCAAGGGCCATCCTATTCTGCAATGCTAGTTGTCTAAGCTGTTTCAACTATTGGGCCACACTCTGAACAACTCCTGCACTCTCATTCATGAAGGTCTGTAGCATCACAGATAACATGATGATGTCCTGATGATTCAGGTAGACACCAACGGCCGGGAGGATAGCTCGACCAGTTGAATCTCCAGCATACTGTTGGACAAGGGGGAGCAGCGAGCTTCCAGATTCACGTTTATTGCGAATTGGGCCCAAGGGCAGCGTGGGGACAACACGGATGGCTGGGGTTACCACACCCAGGAAGCAGATGGCTGTATAGTAACCAGGGAGGACTGACACCGCTGTCTGTCCACATATCCAATACAACCCAGGGGGTAGTCTGCTGAGGAAAGATTGTACAAGGGATGGGGAAACAAAAGTACAATTGGGGCCCTGGAGGAAACAAAAAAAATGCAGTGAGATTATGATTCACAGTCATGATCATTCCAGAGAAATTTACCAGCTGGAAATGAGTGCCATTACTGGAGATTACATACTCACATAGGGAGGCACCCAACCGCACCATACCTTGGCCAATTTCCCTGCAGATAGTACCATATGAGGTGCCTCCCAAAGAGATAAAATTACCTGATAGGTTGAACAATGGTGTACCTGGAGGAATAAAAGTAGACAAATCAAAGGTAAACAAATCAACATTAATACCCATAAGAGGAATACCCCCCTTATGATGAGTGGGAATGCAAGCACAAATATAACAATTGCCCTCAGTGTGATGGGCTATAGTTTGGAGTAGGACAATGTGTGAGTTTAGTCCTAATTCACCTAAAGAATAGTTCTCTGTGGACAATTGGGCATTAAGTAAATGGGGAAAGAATCATGGGGGTAAATAGGGGTTGTGGCAAAGGTAGTTATATGGGAATGTCAAGCAAGAAGGGGTGACTTTCGTTTCTCAGCTACCCACTTCATAATTTTCAAACCACATTCACTAGTGGGGCTATGCAAATAGACTGGATACCAAACCCCTTAGGACCTTTAAATACAAACTTTGAGTATAATTACTTGTTGAGGGCAGCTAGTAGTAGGAGGAAAAACTGCCACAGATACAAGGTTACCAGAACAAGAGTATTTAGTAAAGGGGTTAGGACAAACACACTGACCAGAAGACACATATTGGGAAATAGAGTAAGAGAGCATGGTCAAAAGTGTGACACAAAACAAAGGAGACATATTGAGGGATGTTACTCAAGATATCAACAGAGGAGTGAGACAATGAAAACAAGAGTTAGAAAGACAGATCTTTCAGTTTCACTCATTCAGCTAATGAGATTTCACTATTTCTGGTTAGTCTGAGTTTCAAACCCAGAAGGGTCTAAATTAACCAATCATTGTCAGGGGTCTTGGTTACCCCTTCTTCAGAGGCCTTGGTTGCCTCAGCTTCTTCTTTCTTTGGCTTGTTGCAGGCTGCTTCTTTTTCTGGGCTGTATCTTTTACACCTGGAGTAGTGGATCCAAGAGTCGACCTTGGCAACTTTGATAGCTGTTGGAGTAGTCAGCAAAACCAGGAAGGGACCTTTCTAGAGAGGCTGCAGTGGCTTCTTTTGATAAGTCTTGACCAAAATTGAGTCACCTGACTGGAAGGGGTGTGCAGTCACATCCAATGGCAAGGGCTGAGAGAGAGAGACATGTCTGTGGAGAGAATGTAATTGCTTTTGCAGTTGCAAAAGATAGGCAGTTAATTATACATCACCTACTGCAAGGTCAGGAAGGTGTAAAGTGTTGGCACTATACAAAGGAGGTGGCCTACCAAACAATAGTTCATATGGTGAGAGCTTGAGGGTCCCCATACGATTTGTGCGAGTCCCAAACAGTGCTAGGGGCAAAACATCTACCAATTTAAGGCTTGCTTGAGAACACATTTTAGCAATAGTCTGTTTTAGGGTCTGGTTCTTTCTTTCCACTTGGCCTGAGCTTTTCTGGATGACAAGGGGTATGGAGATGCCAAGTAAAGCCTAAGGCTAATGTCAGTTGCTGAATAATATTACTTGTAAAATGTGTTCCTCTGTTAGATTCAATTACTCTGGGGAGGCCAAACCTGGGTATAAGTTCTTTTAGCATTCACTTGCCAACTTCTTGGACTTTCACAGTTCTAGTAGGAAAGGCCTCGACCCATCCACTAAGTTGGTCCACTATCACAAGTAAATGTTTGAAACCCCTACAGGGAGGTATGTCAGAAAAGTCAATTTGTAAACGTTCAAAAGGTTGAAATGCCCATGGGCGTCCACCTGGTGGGCCTTTAGGTTCCCCCCTTGGATTGAATTGAGCACGTCTCACAATTCAATACAACTCATTTTGCAGCTTGATTGGGGGGCAAACCACTGTCTGATAAGGGTTTCAGCAAGTTGTGTGGTACCTCAGTGTGTTTGGTTATGCAGAAAGGATAGCATAAGAGAGAGGTGTGGTTGAAGTAGAGCAGGGCATCCATCTGGAGTGGACCAGATACCAAAAGAGTCACAGGTAACACCAAGAATAGTCCAGAGGTGAACAGTTTGTTCAGGAAGAGAAGTGTAAAGAGAAGACAATGTAGTGTCAAAAGGGTGAGGTTTGTGAGTGTGGGTGAGAGAAGGATAAATGGCAGAGAAGCTGCATGCTAAGCAATTTGATTAGCATAACTATTACCAAGTGAAATGGGTTCCTGTGAGTGGGTGTGTGCTTTGCAATGCATGACAGAGATGGAAGTGGGTAAATGGATTGAGTCAAGGAGTACAGAAATTTGTGGTGCATTGGCAATTTGGGTACCAGCAGAAGTTAGAAAACCCCTTAATTTCCATAATTGACCAGTGGCATATACAATCCCTAAAGCATATTTACTATCAGTGTAAATGTTTACTGACCTGTCCTTTGAGAGCTGACAAGCAAGTGTGAGTGCATGTAGCTCAGCCGCTTGGGCACTGTAGTGAGATGGGAGGGGCTCGGCCTCTATAACAGAATCTGTCATGACTACAGCAGAAACATTCACCATCCTCAAACTTCCATCACAGAACAGTGTCCAATCCAGGTTAGGTAGAGGCACATCAGAGAGGCCATCCCTTAGTTTGGAGGAAAAGAGAGATACAGATAAACAGTCATAGTATGGGTTACCATCATCAGGCAGAGGTAACAAAGTTGCTGGGTTGAGAGAGGTACAGTGGATGATAGTGATATTAGAAGGTACAAGAAGCAATGTCTCATACCTAGTGAGACGTTGGTTTAAAAAAAAATGTTGTGTATTTGTCTGACTGAGTAAGAGGTGTACTGCGTGTGGCACATAAATGTGTAAAGAATGTCCCTGTACAAGCTCCTTTCCTCTATTTTGGCATTTGAAATAGCTGATTTAGTCTGTGGTATACCCACCTATAGTAAAAGTTTTATACTGGAGTCTCATCTATCAATCAGCCTAAGTAAACAAGCCAGTAATAAGAAACCACACTCACAGGGGTGCAGGATAGTTAAAGGGACAGTTTACCCAAATTAAGAATAATTTTTAATTGAAACTGCTTGACATAGTTAAATATACGAGTGCTGAGCATACAATAAACCTTATTTTCTTTCTCTGTAAATATTTTTTTTTAAATCTCAGATTTTATATCAGTTTGCCTATACCCCTTTAAATAAAAAAATTTTCCCCTGCCTTCTGTGCATAGCACTTGCTCCACCCCCTGACTCGGTGTTGAGCAGTGAGCAGTTTTTTTTTTAGAGCTTGAATACATTCAGGTCAGTGATATCTCTCAGTTTGCAACTTATTTGAAGAGAAAAAGAAAACGTTTGCAACATGCAATTCCACTCCTGTATTAGAACAGACTTTTACACGGACCTGTATGTATTCAACTCAGAAGTCAAATCCACATCGGCATGAAGCCTCAATCAGCTGGAAAGCAAATGTAACTCTTTTTTTTTTTCCCACTGCTAGTCTCACAGATTTTATATTATACATATATACAAGGAAAGGTCTGCACAAGGTGATTATGTAAGCAAACTATTATAAAACAAACTAAAGTAAAAATATAGAAAATCATCCAGGTCTTATGCAATTATTATGCTCCCAGAGACAGGACCAGTAAACACAGCAGATTTGCATAATCAACAAATGCAAGATAACAAGACTATACAATAGCATTTAGTCTGAATTTCAAATGAGTAGTAGATTCTTTTCTAACACATTTCTAAGTTATGTATATTTCCACTCCCCCTGTACTATGTGATAGCAATCAGCCAATCACAAATTCATATACGTATAGTCTGAGTTCTTGCACATGCTCAGTAGGAGCTGGTGACTCAAAAAAAATGTAAATATAAAAGACTGTGCACATTATTTTTAATGGAAGTAAATTGGAAAGTTGTTTAAAATTACATGCTGTATCTGAATCATGAAAATTGTATAAAACCTGAGTGTCCCTTTAAATGTAAAGTGTGGGGAGTGATATTTAAATTTATTTTTTGTTAGCTGCTGATTGTGTGTGCACATTGGAGGTTTACTGTAATTAGCATATCATTTACTAAAGCACTTTGATTGGCCATGGGGCGGGGTAATAGAGCATTGCAGCACTGCCCTTTTATCAGGGCATTCCAGGGACATTTAGCTGAACTGCAAAGAAGAAGATAAAAAATGTAAAAAAAATAATATATTTTACAAACTACTACATTTTATGTATTATCTTCTTTTCTTGTTAATCCAGTGTTATTGCTGCTCATGAACCCCTTTCCCATGAGTGAACTGGTCCTTTAAGTAATAAAATGACAATTTTCCATTGCTCTGTCTAAGCACTGAGCTCCGATTTTACAGACAAATATAACACAATAAGATATTCTTATTATCTAAAATTCAACCCATTTTAATCAACTGTGTTTTGAAAGCATAAAACCAGCTACTTCATATATATATACAAATAAACTTGCAAATGCAATTTCTCCTATATTTTATACTATGCAGCTTGCATAACAAGTCATTGAAAATACATTAATATAAAAACAATTTTACAGTGTACTGTCCCCATAAGGGCTGACCATTTATCATTTATATTACATATTCAACCTTATTGTCTTATTTACCATTAAAACTTCACCTCCCTACTGCATCACAACCTGCGTATACTTAAATATTTATTGCAAAAGAAACAGACCCAAATACATACATCTAATGACACACAGTCCATAATACAGCAAAGAAGCAGAACTCCAATGGCAAACAAGACAAGTTTTTTTTACCTTATTATCTTTTCCACAAACATACTTAACCCATTAATCATATACAAGAAAAACTCTCATATTTACTAGAGCGTGACAAAAATGACACACACCATCGCACTTTCAAAGTCCTTAGTTACTTCACTTGCATATATTTTATATACCTCAAACAGATGGAAACACATTAAATATCTTATCAGCCCATACATAAAACAAATATCACTTAAAACTAAAAAAAAATGCTATTATTGGCGCACAAAATTAAGAACATACATATGACTTTAAAACCAAGTTACAGCAATAACAAGCAAATCATTACGTCATCAAATTTCTTAGCTAAGAATCCCTGATACACACACACAGCTCCAGCCTGCATCAAACATCAAGGCCAGCTTTCTTTTGCAGCGATCGTACACAGAATTCATATCAACTCGCATACCTCAAATATTTCACTCCCAGCATTTATTCTTACGCAATTTTAACATACATCAAACTTTTAGTGACACAGAAAACACATTTTCATTTGGGTTTTGACGTCCGTAACCCTACTATTCTCAAAAAGATAATAGTAGTCCATCTGGTCAGGGCATATATCAACCAGAAGATTGTGGAGGGCAATTAATTTAGAGAGCTCAAAGGAACCAAATCTCGACCACCTTAATTCAGGATCAAGGCTGAGAGTATAGGAAACTCAGAGCTCTGTGCACAAAGTATAAAGTCTATTGCACAAAGTATAAAGTCTATTTTTTTTTTATAACCAAGCAGTACTGAGTTTTCCCTAATTTGCCTATACTTTAACAAGGGGAGAGTCTTTGTCTACTTTAGACAGCCGGGATCCCATTATTATATCCCTGTTCCTTAAAGTAAATGTAAACTTTGATGACAAAGTGCCCAGTCTACAAAAATTCAACCAAAAACAGGGGCACTTTAACTCCTCAAAATCCACACCTCACTTTAATCCCTAATCAAGTCCCTGCAGTTTTCGGACGGACACTTCCTTAACGTCGCTGCTTAGCGGGAGAGATTAGCACTATAGTCAAGTCAAGTCCCTGCAGTTACCGGACGGACACTACATCAACGTCCCTGCTTAGCGGGAGAGATTAGCACTATAGTCTCAAGTCACAATATGTCTTGGATCACTATTTCTGCCTCTGTAAAATCCCTACCACCTGAAACTTTATTTTATAGTGGGCTGGCACCCTTATGGTGTTTAACTGCCAGACAGATGTCCCACTGAATTTAATAGTGATCCAGTATATAAAACAAAAACAGGGTAAAAGACCCACAACATATATTACACATACATGAACACAAAAGACAAGAAGACATTCACAGACTGTCCAAGGGGTAGATTGTGTCCGTTGTTTGTGGTCTGTTCCTCAGGACGTACTCCCTTATCGCCCCCCGGGACTCCCTGGCCAGCAAGACAAAACCTCCCACAGGTAAGCTATAGACCTGAATCAGATGGGTGCGCGCAGATGTTGGTTCCCAGCCAGGGAGGCATGGAAAGGTCGACCTGAAGCACGTCCCACCAGAGTCGCCAAGTTACTGTCGTGAGTGAGCTCGTCTCAGGTGCAGTAATAAAGAGGTCCAGACCAGATATTTATCAAACAAGGGCTCACCTCAGGAGAGGTAATCTTTATTACACTGTTGCAACAGTGTCCCAGAACAAAAAAAAAGCAACGCAAGACTAACACATTTTCATATACATGCATTTTTATACTATTACAGTTCCTTACAATTCCTTAATGATTGGCCAATAAATCTCACGTGATTAGTGGTTACTAGGAAAGGGGGGGGGAAAACAGGTCCTCTATGTTAAAATTTGGGAGATATGTTTTCTTGGAATGTGACCAGAGGCTAGTTGGCTAATTGGATTGAGAAGTTGATACTGTACAGAGAAGCCTTGGATTTTACCTTGAGTTTCAGATATTTAGAAAACTTTGTATGGGAGAAGCCATAACTTTATGATGTACTGATACATACTTATTAGGCTAAAAGTAAGTTGTTAAAGATACATCACTTATTGGAAAATACAGAAGTAATATATCTGCAGTTTCAGAGAAGAGTTCAGTAAAAGAAAAGGAAAAGTTTGGTTAAACATATAAAATAATGAAAATATAATAAGCAGCTCATAACATATGTCAGTGGTTGTTCATGTACCCCAAACATCCACTGGATAAAGCGCAGATCTTGCCAACATCGACAAAACTGTGCTTTATCAGCATTTGTCTGGAAAGGAGGCATGCAGTCCTAGCACAGTTGTTGTTGTTGGCGAAGCTGTGCTAGTTAAACCCTTAACAACCACAGACATAAAGGGTATGTCCGTTATTAAGGGGTTTAAAGAAAAACAAGACCCCATAAAATTTAAATCAGATCTACTCACATGGGGAAATTGTGGAGGGAAAGTTCAACACCTTATATTTTTTTAGTGTAAAAATGTATTCTTAGTATAAAGTTATATATATATATATAGTATAGTATATATATATATATAGTATATACCAGTATTGTCTAACCAATGAGCCAGAAGCCACATTGTGACCATCCAGTGGCTCAATGTATATATATGCATATTTGTGTGATACTTCCAATGGATATCATGATTGCTCTAACTTGCATGAATATTACAAGTTAAAAGTTATACTGCTAGATTATGAGTTGTGCGTTAGGGTAAAAAAGCAGTGTTAAGAGGTCCTAACGCTGCTTTTTTACGCCCGCTGGTATTAGGAGTCTTGAAGGTTTAGGGTGACCACACACTTCTTTGGCCATACCGCAAAACAACTTACGTAAACTTTGTAAAGTCTTTTTTCTATGGGACTTCCATAGCACCGGAATTATGAGTCTGTCCTGGGAGGCCAAAAAGTGAGCGGTACACCCTACCCTGTCAAGAGTCCTAACGCATTTAAAAGCCAATAGTTAAGAGTTTTATGGTACAACGCCGTAACATAAAACTCATAACTAAAGTGCTAAAAAGCACACTAACACCCATAAACTACCTATTAACCCCTAAACTGAGGCCCTCCCGCATCGCAAACACTATAATAAAATTATTAACCCCTAATCTGTCTCTCCGGACACCGCCGCCACCTAAATTATATTTATGAACCCCTAATCTGCTGCCCCCAACATCGCCAGCACCTACATTATATTTATTAACCCCTAATCTGCCACCCCTGACTTCGCCGACACCTACATTATATGTATCAACCCCTAATCTGCCGCTCTGGACACCGCCGCCACCTACATTATATGTATTAACCCCTAATCTGCTGCCCCCAACATCGCTGACACTTACATACCAATTATTACCCCTAATCTGTTGCCCCCAACGTCGCCGCCACTATATTAAAGTTATTAACCCCTAAACCTAAGTCTAACCCTAACCCTAACACCCCCTAACTTAAATATAATTACAATAAATCTAAATAAATATTCCTATCATTAACTATATTATTCCTATTTAAAACTAAATACTTACCTATAAAATAAACCCAAAGCTAGCTACAATATAACTAATAGTTACATTGTAGCTATCTTAGGGTTTATTTTTATTTTACAGGCAAGTTTGTATTTATTCTAACTAGGTAGAATAGTTAATAAATAGTTATTAACTATTTAATAACTACCTAGCTACAATAAATACAAAAGTACCTGTAAAATAAAACCTAACCTAACTTACAATAACACCTAACACTACACTATAATTAAATAAATTAACTAAATTAAATACAATTACCTAAATTAAATTAGCTAAAGTACAAAAAAAAACCCACTATATTACAGAAAATAATTAACAAATTACAAGATATTTAAACTAATTACACCTAATCTAATAGCCCTATTAAAATAAAAAAGCCCCCCCCCCCCAAAATAAAAAAACCCTAGCCTAAACTAAACTACCCAAGTACCTCCACAAGCATTCAATCAATCAGAGCTTCTAACAGAAACAAAAGAAAGGATTTTTTAGAGCAGGGCGAAAATACAGACACACCAGGAGAGGAGGGAGGGCAAAGCAAAAGACCAACAAGAGGACGCGGACGCAATACGAACAGCAATCAGAGACACTGGAAACAACAACCCAGAGCCCCGAGTCCCTTCTCCCGACTACGGAACAATCACTGAGAGTTATCAATCTCTCTACTATAAATCTCTCAAAGGAACATGTTGCTGTTTTATCTAAAGGCCTATCTTTCTGTCCATCTACAGGGATAGACAAATACGAAACTATCAAAGATATACAACTTTTCATCAGAAAACTATATCTAAAGAAACAATTTGCTCAACCGAGCATAGATTGGGGCTGGAATGCAGAAGAGTTAGAAACGATTCAAGATTTGGACACTCTATTAGGAGAGTCAGATGAAATAGAACATGGCAAATGGAGGGATCTAGTTCAAACTAAATCAACGTATGTACCTAAAAAAATACACTGTCCCCAAATAGAGGTATTTAACCAAATGGTTTGTAAAGACATCTCTGCTCTACATCCTCTACCAACAACACCTAATCTGACCTATCAGGAAAGACAAGCACTTAAGGAAATGAGTACTTGGGATGAAGTGGTAATTAGAAACGCAGACAAGGGTGGAAATATTGTAATTTGGCCTCTTGAGATGTACCTAAAGGAAGCCAATAAACAATTAACCGACAAAAATTGCTATATGAGACTCCTAAATAACCCTACTACAGGTTATCTTAAAATCTATAATCATATAATAAATGAAGCAAAGCTAAATTCAATCCTCAACAACAAAGAAATAAAATTTCTCCAAAGAAATCACCCTATTACACCCACTTTCTATCTCATCCCAAAAGTACACAAAAACAAACAAACACCCCCGGGTAGACCAATAGTCTCAGGAATAGGCTGTTTAACAGAACAAGCAAGTAAATACTTAGACTACAGACTGAGAAGATTTGTACAAGAACTCCCTTCTTATGTACAAGACACCATGGAAGTTCTTCAAAGACTAAATGATATCCATACTGATAAAGATACTTGGCTGGTTACAACGGACGTTGAATCCTTATATACTTCAATCAACCACGTGGATGGAATCAAAGCAGTTCAGTACTATCTAGACCAAAAATCAGAAGAAGACAAACAACATGATGAGTTCATAATCAAACTTCTCAAATTTATTCTCCAATACAATTATTTTATCTTTGACAACAAATACTACCTCCAAACAAGGGGAACAGCCATGGGGACAGCATGTGCACCAACTTATGCGAACCTTTTTCTTGGATGGTGGGAGGCAGAGTTTGTCTTCACGGAGAACAATAAGAACTATACAGATAATATCCCTATGTGGCTTCGGTACATAGATGATATCTTCTTCATCTGGGAAGGATCATATCAGGAATTACAAGAATTTATCAGCCTACTAAATAATAACAACATTAACATCAAATTAACCCACGAAGCTAACCAACAAAACATCAACTTCCTGGATCTAACCATAGTAAAAGAGTCTGATGGGACCATAAAAACAGATCTTTTCAGAAAATCAACGGTGACCAACAGTCTACCCAACAACAGCAGTGCACATGCTAGTAACACTATGAAAAGTCTCCCTACAGGGGAATTCCTGAGAATCAGGAGAAATTGTTCTGATTTAGACACTTTCCAAAAACGTGCACAAGAACTTGAAAACAGACTATTAGAAAGAGGATATAGCAAAAGAACTATTAAAAAAGCAAAATACAGAGCACAAGAAACCAACAGACAAGAATTGTTAAAGAAGAAATTTAGACCTAAGCGTGATGTTCCCAGACTCATAACTACATACAATTCTCAAAGTACAAAAGTTAATGAAATCTTGAACAAATATTGGTACATCCTCAAATCAGATCCAACTCTAAAGAATATAATAGGAACAAGACCTTCCATTTCATACAAACGAACTCGTAATATCAAAGACATGATTACTAGCAGTCACCTACAGAGACACAAAACCAGGACAGCATTAGCACCAGGTTCACACAAATGTGGAAACTGTAGTACATGCAAACATATAATCAAATCTGACCATATAATAGACCGTTTCAAAAACAAACATGTCATCAAAGATTATATTAGCTGCCAAACAGAAGGAGTAATATATCTACTCAACTGTAAATGTGAAAATTTTTACGTAGGGATGACGACACGAAAATTAAGAGTGAGAGTAATGGAACATTTACGCAACATCAGAAACGCTGAGAAAGATAAGAAAGATGATAAAACTCTGACTAGTGTCGCTCAACACTTCCTACAATATCACAAAGCGAATGCTGAAGAACTACAATGCAGAGGAATAGAAAGAATAAGATTGGGCATTAGAGGAGGCAACCTTGAAACTGCTTTACTAAAAAGAGAGAGTAGATGGATATACCTTCTCAACACTGTACAACCATCTGGAATGAACGAAAATAACAACTTTTATGTACATCTCCAAACATAGATCAAAAGTATCAACCAAAATAATGCACCAACACATAGTGAGATGTTGAAGAGATTTTAGAATTTGAACATAAACAATGATCAAGATGATACAAATAGCACAATCACTAACTTTTAGTAAATGATATGGATTGACTTTAAATTTAAATTGACTTAATGTGATACACTACACCAAACCACTATGTATTACAATAAACAATCATCAGCGAATCCAATAATACAAGTTAGTATACAAATGCACAGCCAAAACCATACATTGAGATTTGTAACACCAACCTACCACTTGTTCCCTCAGCACCCCCCCAACTGCCCATTTTCCCTATTCACTTGCTGAGTTATATGGGTCACATCCATGTACCCACCATTTTGTAGCACTCCACACACACAAACACACACCCCCATCCCTGTCACTCTCACACTAACACAAGAGATAGAGCACATACCCTATTACACAATTCACTATGCCACCTAACACTCATACCCTCCAGATGTAAAATTATTATTTTCCTATCACCATCACACACAATCCCTGTGGTCAAAAATTTAATTTAAAGGAGGATACAGGGGTCCTCCAACCATTCACTGCACTTTTAAGTAACAACACAGACAGCACATTAATATAATATAAACTTCATGTATTCAATATATTGAAACACTAAACACTTCAGTAAAGACACTTCATCACAAATACTACTAAAAAGAACCTTTATAAATATATATTTGAAACCATTACCTAAAATTAGGTTCTTGTAACAGCATGTTAGATATAACAACACCATGACAAAATATCTAAGATACAAATGCATGAATATATACCATTAGAGTATATAAAACCAAACACAAAAACTTATAAACATGATATTTTAAAATAAGATGTTCATACACTCAATATCAGCTGATGATTGTAGAAATCTCTACAGTGCAAAGCTAAATCCAAATTGCAACAAATGAATTTATTTTAAAAAGTTAAAAAATAAAAAATATATATTTTTTACAATAAACATTATAAAAACATAAGTATATACAAATAATAACAGGTTTCAAATAATGTTCTTATCTGCTTTATCATCACCATACAAAAATATCTGATTTACCCATCATTATCATATATTTAATAAAAACACCCAAACATATGGAAAATCAATATGTTCAATTTATACCTTTACATGCTATATATATACAAAAATATTTTCTCCATAAAAATACAAATAGACATACTGATGACTATTTTACATTGAATAAAGCCATGCAAACACGATGTACCTATTTCCAAAAGAACAAACAAAGATCCAGAAGAAATCATATTACAGTCACAAATATAATCCTATTTTATCTTCTAAGCAGTTCTAATCCATATGTAACCAAGGCATATTAGGACCATACATTGGTGATCGCCTAATTCTCTCCAGTATCGCCAAGTAGTCTCACGATTGGCGGAAAGGATTTGACAGACACTTAGACTACCCAATCAAATAGGAGATTTGCTTGGGACCGGGTCCTCAACCCGTTTATATTTTCTAACTTCCGGCGGCTCGCCGCCTTTGAAAAAGCCTGATACGGGCGAAACCGGTCAGGGGGTTGTAGAGCTTAGGGGAGCTCTATAGAAATTTTAAAATTTTACCTCAGAAATGGTAGCCAGTATAGGAGATTATAGAATCTAAACAGCCTTAGTGATATTAAGAATTACTTTAACATTATCTCACGATGCTGTATACATCACTATTTACTTAGTTATCACTATATTACTACAAACAAAATGTTATATACCTTTAATAACTAAGAGTGCTGTACAACAGCTATTTTAAAGCTGTATATCTATAACTAATTTTGTGAGGAGGTAATATCCAAGCCTTAGGTTTGTTGACTATCAGTGACTCATTATCAGAGAAAACGCTAGCGTGCTGTCAACTTGTTGGTAGCTATTAGAAACAAATCCTTTGACCATAACTATTATATATAAACAGAACAGCTCACATCTGTGAATAATATATGAAGACTAAACAATTGGTATAATAAGCTAAAATATTTTACTGACTGTAAACTCAAACCGGATATACTCTTGCAACAGTCATTTGAACTGACTATCTGCACAGTATTAATACATGTATATTGGCATGTTCAAAACAATATATCTAGTGGCATATGAGCTATCTATCCTGCCACATGCTGCACCTTGTATGTGAATCTAATAACTTACATATGCATTCTTATTAGATTTGAACAATTCAGTTCATCTATTTATGCAAATATATTTAAAGTGACATACACAGCCATTATAATACTTGAACGAATCAGTTCATCCACTGATGTTTATACATTTAAGGGTGATATACACAGTAAAGATATTAAACACTTGCTTACAATTAAGGATATTTCATGTCTACCAACTATATTATGGTCACAAAAACTACATGTGAATGACCTGTTTTACAACTTATATAATACAATATTTATTTAAAAACAACATCTAAGTAACTCGATATTCAAACAAAGATACCCAACACTGATAAGAGTGTGATATCTAATTACAGTACATGGGAATCCACACTACGTAGTAGTCACTAAGATACTTATGTAAAATTAGGACATCATATGACAACATATATAGGAAACAACTAAGAAGTGACAGTATACAAGGTTCCACAATCATATCACTTATCGATTGAAGTAAGCACTAATTTGTACGTGCTATTATATGGAGTAATAAAGTGATATCACAGAACTATGTATATTATTTCCAGAACATTTTCTGAGTATCACTAATGTGACAAAATAAACGTAAAACACACAAAAGTATAACCATGTCCTCTAACATAAAACAGAGAACTCTCAAAATCCAATGAACGATTAAACTAATTTGCTCTGTTTTGTTTCTATTATCATTTAGGTGCTACATCTAGTGGTATCATACCACTACTTAGGAGGACTCCCACCATAAATTAACTTTATTTATCACCTATATATACATTGTATCTGATACTGCTATACTAATCCTCCCTAACCAGCACATACACTTAATTAGTTACCATCCTATACAATTTCCTTCCTTATACTTTTGACACGTCAAAGGCTTATCTAATATTTAGGAAAGGCTACCAATTCTTTGGTTGTTTTTAAATTGAGTGTTTTATTTTAATATACTAAATAAAAGTTATATTTTAATTTCCCAATTTTCTCCACTATCAGTCCAGGCATAGAGTGCTATAAGTGCAGTCTTTCGAGAGGTTCTTTCCTCTCTTGTGTCCAATATATTACAAACTGCACAGCACCAACTTTTCTTTTACAATAAATAATAAGACATGAACATATTGCATGTCAACTAATTGAAACTCAGAAAAGGTTGCCGGTGTGGTGCCACTGTATTTGTGTTGTAGTAAACTACCAATAGCCCTTAAAAGGGCCTTTTGCGGGGCATTGCCCCAAAGTAATCAGCTCTTTTACATGTAAAAAAAAATAATACAAACAACCCCCCCAACAGTAAAACCCACCACCCACACAACCAAATAAAATATTATCTAAAAACTAAGCTCCCCATTGCCCTGAAAAGGGCATTTGGGTGGGCAATGCCCTTAAAAGGGCAGTTAGCTCTTTTGCGGCCCAAAGTTCCTAACCTAAAAATAAAACCCACCCAATACACCGTTAAAAAACCTAACACTAACCCCCTGAAGATCGACTTACCGGGAGAAGTCTTCATCCAAGCTGGGCCGAAGTCCTCAATGAAGCCAGGAGAAGTCTTCATCTAAACCGGGCAAAGTGGTCCTCCAGACAGGCAGAAGTCTTCATCCAGACGGCATCTTCTATCTTCATCCATCCGGCACGGAGCGGATCCATCTTCAGGACATCCGACTCGGAGCATCCTCTTCACCCGACGACTAAAGCTGAATGAAGGTACCTTTAAGTGACGTCATCCAAGATGGCGTCCCTTAGATTCCGATTGGCTGATAGAATTCTATCAGCCAATCGGAATTAAGGTAGAAAAAATCCTGTTGGCTGATGCAATCAGCCAATAGGATTGAAGTTCAATCCTATTGGCTGATCCAATGAAACAATAGAATGCGAGCTCAATCCTATTGGCTGATTGGATCAGCCAATAGGATTGAACTTTAATCCTATTGGCTGATTGCATCAGCCAATAGGACTTTTTCTACCTTTAGAAATAGAATTCTATCAGCCAATCGGAATCTAAGGGACGCCATCTTGGCTGACATCACTTAAAGGTACCTTCATTCAGCTTTAGCCGTCGGATGAAGAGGATGCTCCGCGGCGGATGTCTTGAAGATGGACCCACTCAGTGCCAGATGGATGAAGATAGAAGATGCCGTCTGGATGAATACTTCTGCCCGTCTGGAGGACCACTTCGCCCGGCTTGGATGAAGACTTCTCCCGGCTTCATTGAGGACTTCGGCCCGGCTTGGTTGAAGACTTCTCCCGGTAAGTCGATCTTCAGGGGGTTAGTGTTAAGTTTTTTCTAAGGATGTATTGGGTGGGTTTTATTTTTAGGTTAGGGACTTTGGGCTGCAAAAGAGCTAACTGCCTTTTTAAGGGAAATGCCCATCCAAATGCCTTTTTCAGGGCAATGGGAAGCTTAGGTTTTTTTAGATAGTATTTTATTTGGTGGGTTGGTTTTGTGGGTTGTGGGTTTTACCGTTGGGGGGGTTGTTTGTATTTTTTTTTTACAGGTAAAAGATTTGATTTATTTGGGGCAATGCTCTGCAAAAGGCCCTTTTAAGGGCTATTGGTAGTTTAGTTTAGGCTAGGGTTTTTTTTATTTTGGGGGGCTTTTTTATTTTAATAGGGCTATTAGATTAGGTGTAATTAGTTTAAATTTACTAAACTTGAGGGGAGTGGACACTCACCTCAACAAGAATACACAAATAGCACTCCTGAGTTCTGTCATATGAATGATATCAAAAGATATGAGTAATCACAGTAAACTACTGTCCACTGTTGTAGCTATTGCTTACAAATAAGTCGAGATAGAAGTGAAAAAATGCACATTAAAATTTAACTTTTTTTTTTATATATATTTATTTTTTATTAAGTTATATGCATAAATTATGACAAAGGCATTATTCCAACAATAAAGATCAGCATGGTGCAGTTGTACAGTACTTAGGCTAGAGAGGCATAGGGTAAACCTCCTAGGCATCCATATTCAAGTAGCCAGTCCATGTGAGTTTGAGTCTATTCATCCGGGCTAAAGTCTTTGGCAAACCGAAGAAATATAACTCCATTAGTTCACTAGAGCCAGTCTCTCCAGGTCTCATTAGACGTGGAAGACTGGGATATAGAGGGGATTCCTAGTGCCTGGATATTCCAGCATTTGTTTCCTAAGTGGGATGTGTCTGCCATGTTTGTTTCTATTTGTACCCAACCCTTAGATCTATCTCCCTCATGTTTGCACCACTCCAGGACACGCTGAAGAGAGATCGCAAGTTTATATGAGTTAAGGTGGGGAACTCCCAGGCCTCCTTGCTCAGGAACTTTATAAATCGTGCTTTTATTAATACGTGGTGGCCTGCGTCTCCATATATAGTCATTCAGAATTTTTTGCAAGATATCTACTTCCCTGGAAATGTGCTGGACCGGTACGGTCTGTAAGATATATAATGCTTTAGGTAGTAGTACCATCTTAGCTGCTTGGATTCTACCCAACCACGTAATATTTTTTAGAAGCCAGGAGGAGGTCAGGGACTGAAACTCATTAATTAGTTCCCCATAGTTGTATTTGCGTGTTGATTGACTGTTTGGAGTCAAAAAGACTCCCAGATATTTAAGACGGTTGGTTTGTACTTTTAACGGGCAGAGTGCTCTGATGTCCTCTAGCGTCTGTTGGGGGATCCCTAACGGTAAGAATTCCGACTTTGTCATGTTAACTAGAAAATTAGATACCCTGCCGAAAGAGGAGAGCTCAGTCATTGCATGTGTGATAGATCTAAGTGGGTCGGTTATTGTCAGAAGGAGGTCGTCCGCGTAGATTGCCATTTTATGCTGTCTAGTCCCTGCTGTAATTCCTGTAATGTGCGGATTCTCTCTGATTCTAATTGCTAGTGGTTCAAGTGATAAAATAAATAACAATGGGGAAAGAGGGCAACCCTGTCTCGACCCGTTTCTGATTTCAAAGGGTTCAGAGAGCGTCCCATTCACTCTCACCTGTGCTGTTGGGTTAGAATATAGGGCCATAATTTTTTGGATAAACTGGTCGGGGAAATTAAATCTACTAAGAGTCGCTTGTAAATAAGTCCAGTCGAGTCTGTCAAATGCCTTTTCGGCGTCAGTGGATAGAAAAAGGGCTGGGGTATTAGTCTTGGAAACAAGGTCTATAAGATTAAGTACTTTCACGGTGTTATCTTTCGCTTCCCTATTAGGTACGAAACCTGCCTGGTCCTGATGAATTAGTTCTGGGAGAAATTTATTTATGCGGGAGGCCAAAATTTTTGCAAATAGTTTCAAGTCTGTATTAAGTAGGGATATTGGTCTAAAGTTGGCTGGGACATCAGGCACCCTGCCCGGTTTTTCCAATACTGAGATATGAGCTTGTAACATGGTATCGGGAAATCTATAGTCTTCCGCTATGTGATTAAATAAGGAGGTTAAATGTGGGGCAAGATATTTTGAAAAGGTTTTATAGTACAGGCCTGAGAAACCATCTGGTCCCGGCGCTTTGTTAGATTTTAGGGTACGTATAGCGTCTAATACTTCTTTAATGGAGAAGGGTTGGTTCAAAGACTCTCTTTGCTCGCTGCTTAGTTGTGGTATTTGTATGCTAGAAAGGTATTGGTGGCATGCGCGGCTGTGGGCTGTGTCTTCTCTATCCGGGAATAGATTATAAAGTTTATGATAAAAAGATTTAAATACTTCAGCTATTTTATGGGTGTCTTCTAGTCTTTTTCCTGACTCATTTTTAATTGAGTGAATGTATGTTTTTTGTTGTCTGTGTTTTAAAGCTCTTGCTAGCCATTTCCCTGCTTTGTTACCCTCCCTATAGAATGTCTGTTGGAAGGACAATAGTTGTCTTTGGGCATCTATCTGGAGTAGGTTGTTTAGTTGTGCACGTTTTGAATTGAGGTTATCTAAAACAAGATTGTTGTCAGGGGATTGTTTGTGTAGATAATCTAAATCTGCCATTTCTTTAGCTAAGGTGGTATATTCTTCTCTCCTCTTTCTCGTTATATATGCTTTAAGTTTAATGAGTTCGCCTCTGATTGTACTTTTGTGTGCCTCCCATATCGTTGTAAAACGTACATCTGGGGTGTTATTGGTTGTGAAATATGATTTAATATGTTTGGCTAGTCTCTTTACTTGCTGTTTCCCCTTGAGGAGTGATTCATCTAATCTCCATTGGTATTGTCTCAGCGGAGCTGAGGGCCACGCTATCTCACATAGTGTCAGCGAGTGATCTGACCAGGTGGTGTGTCTGATTTCAGCTGTTTTCAAGTATGAAAGAGTCAAGTGATCCACAAAAATGTAATCTAATCTAGAATAGCAACTATTGGGGATCGAGAAAAATGTGAAGTCTTTTTTTTGGGGATTGAAATATCTTCATGTTTCGTGTACCCCTAGCAATTTAAGATTTTTCCAGATGTTTTGCATGTTTGGGACTTTTTGTCTGGTTTTGGGGTTGGAGCAATCAATCTGGGGGTCTAGAGGGACGTTAAGGTCGCCTGCTATGATCAAGGAGCCTTTGGTCTGAGCTAATATTGAGTTAGTGGTTGCATTAATAAATTTGCTCTGACGTCTATTGGGTGCATACAGGTTCACCAACGTGATGGGTTTGCCAAAAAGGAGGCCAGTGACACATAGGTATCTGCCCTCTTTGTCCTGATCTACATGTATTTTGCTAAAGGCAAGTGATTTGTGGATTAGTATACTGACACCATTAATTTTCTTGGCTGGGTGCGAACTGTGAAAGTGCTGTGGATAATTAGATGAAAAGAACTTGGGTATGTGTTTGGTTTTAAAGTGTGTCTCCTGTAGCATAAGAATCTGGCCCCCTTTCTTATGGAGATCCAACAGTGCCATCCTACGCTTATTCGGACAGTTTAGCCCTTTTGTATTTTGAGATATGATTGTAAAAGCCTGTGGGGTGTTTCTATTCATTGTGCCTATTTTTGTACTATATGACCCAGTGCTTGGATGATGCCCTCACATACCTCCCTCTGAAGTACTCCGAGCACAGCTGATTATACATATGTAACATAGTAGTAACCTTAAAAAAAAGAGAAAAAATTATAAAAAAGTAAGTGACAAAACATTCTACCCCTTTCTTAACTGAAAGGGTACAATACATTATCCTAACTATAGGAGAGTATATCTCCCAACTGGCTGAGAGTAAAAGTAAGACAGTTGTCCCATTGTAACAGGGAGAGGAGAAAGCAATAACAATGCAGTAAACAATTCTGAATTAAAATACTAAACTGATTTGGACCAGCCTGACGGCCTCTGAAAAGAAGACAAAGGATTAACATAGGACCTGTAAAACATAGCTATTAGCATAATATATTGCTAGCAAGTAAAAGTCTCTGGATTTTCAAACTCCTATTTTTAACATTACCAGGACTACCTATGTAAGAATTGTCCTTTATCACAAGGGAGTCCTTCACAGAAATTTCCTAGAAAAGAAAAAGAAAACATGCAAGATAGTGTGACAATATTATTGTTCCATTGAACATATTTAAAAGGATATAGCTTATCCGGTTCAGGGGTCTCCATTCTCCTGCAGGTTATTTTGATTGCCTGCATTCAGCCTGCGTGTTCTTCGCTGTTGTACCTGCTGCCATTCCCGCCTCTGAGGTAGTGGGTTAGTACTAGGACCCGGTTTGTGTTGGTTTTGTGCATCTTCTCTCTCTTCAATCACGGGTGGTATGATATCTAGGGCCTTGCAGATCTGTTTGATGTCTCCTGGTGTAGTGCATATGAATCTCTTTCCTTGCCAGGGGATAATTAACTGGAATGGAAACCCCCACCTGTAGGGGATATTTTGTTTTCTGAGAAGCATAGTAAAAGGTTTAAGTTCTTTTCTCTTGAAAAGGGTCCTCTGCGACAAGTCGGTGTAAAATTGAAGATCAGCATTTTCGTACTTGATAGGTTGTTTTTCACGAGCCAGCTTCATAAGCTCTTCTTTAACCTGGTAGTTTGTTAATCGTACAATTATGTCTCTAGGTGGTTGTGTATCTAATGGTTTAGGGCGGAGTGCCCTATGGGCTCTGTCTATCTCAATCTTTACTGGGGACTCTGTTTGTTTCAAAAAGTTAAAGAGATCTTGTAGATATTGCTCCAGGCCCGGAGGCGGTATGGATTCAGGGACACCTCTGATTCTGATATTATGCCTTCTGCTTCTATTTTCGGCATCATCAATTTTTTCTTCCAGGCCCAGTATTCATTTTGTTTGTGGATAGTGGTATGCAGGTCAAATATTGCCGTATTATGAGTATCCAGTGTGGTTTCCACCGCTTCCACTCTATGCCCTATTTCAGACATTTCTTTCTTTAGGTCATTGATTTCCTCTTTAATGCATTGTTTAACTTGCAGGGCTAAGGCCGAGAAATCTTTTTTTGAGGGAAGTGATGCAAATAAAGCTTTAGGCACTGTGATGGTGTCTGTCATAGTTTCAGAGTCCGATTCTGAAGATGAATATGCTGCAGCAGAGTCTTGATCTTCATTGGGGTTTAAGCTTGTAGATTTGACCTCTACCGATTTGAAAAAGTTATTAACTGAGGGAGTAGTCTGACTGCTTTGTTTCGGTATAGACCCTTTTTTGTTGATTTTTTTAGGAGACACGCTTGCCTTGTTCAATGTCCCAGTCTGTGTTTTAAAAGATATCCTTTGCACAGGTTAAAATCAAGTCAGTACTCAGCACATTAATGGGTTGTACAGTAAGGTTTGTGCCTAATGAAGGTATTTTGATCAGACGTTTACAGAGCTATGTTACTCATTATGGCTTAGGAGCTGCAATATATATCACTGTCCGCCGTGTATTTCTTGTGGATTGGGCCTAGTACCTGAGTATTGCTGCTTTGCACGGTAAACAAATGATAGACATGTGTAAGTTCCTTTTTAAACGTCAGGCTGTGAAGTAGGCTTTATCTTCAATGGAATATAAAAGAAAGTGGAAAACTTTACCCCTTGTGCTGTAAGGATTATCGCCTTCAATTTGCATGCATATATGTGTAGTCACAGATAGATGTTCCCTTCATTCAGAGGCATATTATGAGGATAGGTAAAGTCCCTTAAACTCGGTCTTGCTTGTCTTGAGCATAGCATTTTCTCTTAAGTGTTGCTTCCTATAATGCCTCTCTGACATATAGACATGCCACAAATATTGCAGGTCTGCATAAACAGGTTTCACCGTTGTTAATCTCGACCATCCATGTCTCACACATCCACGTGCGTCTAAGCTATACTCTCACTCAGTAGTGGCCCATTACTGCGCAGTGTTTTAAACTTGCAGGTGTCTCAGAATAATTGCGTCCTTTGCGCTCGGACCCGTATTATGTGTGCTAGCCGACAGCTCTTATTTTAGGTGATGTCCCATACTCAGATTACCTTGTCTTCAGCTGCCGCTATGGGTGTAAGTCGCGTCTGTACTTAGCATGGGGTTCCGGTGCGTGTAGGCCCAGCAAATCACGCACATCAACTGCTGTTGTAGCCGGGTTACCGAGTGCGCCCCCGACTCACATCTGATAGCCCTCTCTTCTCTTGGGCTATATAACAACTTTGGGCTAAATTATATTTCCGATTATGGCAGATTTACACTTCTCAGCCAGATAGGGCACAGGAGCCGTTTCAAGCCGCGGCCATTTCCTTGGCTGGCTAGCTCCGCCCCCCTTAAAATTTAACTTTTATTCTTACTATGTTAAAATGTACATAAACATATACATAACACACACTTAAAACTACGGATAGGGGGGATATAGATCTGCGTGTCAACCAGATAGAGAATAGTAGTGGTAGTGAATAATACTGGTAGTATAGCAAGCTAAATGTCCAAATCTCATGAGAGAAATTCCATATGGGTACTGCTATACATGCTGATAAACAGCTAATACTCCTGAATAAGTAACAGTGTAATTCAACAGCTAAAAGTGTGACTCAGAATTATGTGAGCCCAAGGTTTGTTGAATAGGTATTAATTGATTAATATGTATTTTGGAAATATATACAAGTGGGATTGGTAACTCAATGAAGCTAGTCACCAGAATATGCAGGTGTTTAGTGTACAAATGATTTATACATGGGGGGCAAACTTGTACTAGTACACACTATACCACAATAAATTGAAATAAATTATTGTGTTAATCACACTTATTCTAAGAGATAGTGTGGTAGTACTTGGTTAGGCAGATATGATGTCTGACCGCACAGATTATTAATAGAATTGCAATAAATGCCGGCTGAATAAGAGCGGTCTATACAAGCCCTTTAATGTTTGCAACTCACATGTATACACTGCAACTTAGTGTCTATGATTTGCTATATAGCTTAAATTGTTACCACCTTTTGTAATTTGTTGCCAATAAACACTATATGTGTATATAAATACTTTAGCCCACTAGATCAATAGCAGCAACATTAGTTAAGTAATAGAGGTTGATGGTTCTGATACCAGCAAAAATCACACCTTCAATTGTGTACTAAGTCTGCTCATAGTATCTGTAGTCAGCGTACTGCATAATCTGAAATAGTCACAACATGTAATCAGAGCCGGCTCTTTGTGCAGCCTCTGCAACCAGCATGCTGCATAATATGGAAGCCTCTATGAAATTAGAGTAAATTGTGATTGCACTTAGTGGGGGGAAAAAATTACTAGCTTACCACTCGTAATATCAGTATAATTGATTTAAATGCTAGCTCAGTAGGAGCGGTCAGTATAGATCCTTTGTTATGTTTATAATTCACATATGTGCGCTGCAACTTTGTGTCTTTAGTTCACTTTGTAGCTAAATTGTTACCACCGTTTAAAGTGGTTATAAATAAACATTGTATATGTATATTTGTATTTTATTAAACATATTAGGTCAAAAGTAACACCATTTCTGAGATAATAAGGGTTTAAGGTTTGAATACCGGTAAAAATCACCACTTCACTTGTGAACTAGGTTTGCTCACAGTATCTGCAGTCAACATGCTGCATAGTATAACATAGAGGTTAATAATTCAAAGAATACTATGAATCATAACTTATAATGTGAACCGGGTCTGTTTGTAGCATCTGCAGTCAACGTGCTGCATACTATAAATACCTCAGTATGACTCAATATGGATAAGCGTGCTGCACGATAAATAACTGAGTAACAAACACACTTAAATAACTAAACTGTTGAGATTGTTATAAATAATAACAATCTCAACAGTTTAGTTATTTAAGTGTGTTTGTTACTCAGTTATTTATCGTGCAGCACGCTTATCCATATTGAGTCATACTGAGGTATTTATAGTATGCAGCACGTTGACTGCAGATGCTACAAACAGACCCGGTTTGTTATAAATAATAACAATCTCAACAGTTTAGTTATTTAAGTGTGTTTGTTACTCAGTTATTTATCGTGCAGCACGCTTATCCATATTGAGTCATACTGAGGTATTTATAGTATGCAGCACGTTGACTGCAGATGCTACAAACAGACCCGGTTCATATTATAAGTTATGATTCATAGTATTCTTTGAATTATTAACCTCTATGTTATACTATGCAGCATGTTGACTGCAGATACTGTGAGCAAACCTAGTTCACAAGTGAAGTGGTGATTTTTACCGGTATTCAAACCTTAAACCCTTATTATCTCAGTAATGGTGTTACTTTTGACCTAATATGTTTAATAAAATACAAATATACATATACAATGTTTATTTATAACCACTTTAAACGGTGGTAACAATTTAGCTACAAAGTGAACTAAAGACACAAAGTTGCAGCGCACATATGTGAATTATAAACATAACAAAGGATCTATACTGACCGCTCCTACTGAGCTAGCATTTAAATCAATTATACTGATATTACGAGTGGTAAGCTAGTAATTTTTTCCCCCCACTAAGTGCAATCACAATTTACTCTAATTTCATAGAGGCTTCCATATTATGCAGCATGCTGGTTGCAGAGGCTGCACAAAGAGCCGGCTCTGATTACATGTTGTGACTATTTCAGATTATGCAGTACGCTGACTACAGATACTATGAGCAGACTTAGTACACAATTGAAGGTGTGATTTTTGCTGGTATCAGAACCATCAACCTCTATTACTTAACTAATGTTGCTGCTATTGATCTAGTGGGCTAAAGTATTTATATACACATATAGTGTTTATTGGCAACGAATTACAAAAGGTGGTAACAATTTAAGCTATATAGCAAATCATAGACACTAAGTTGCAGTGTATACATGTGAGTTGCAAACATTAAAGGGCTTGTATAGACCGCTCTTATTCAGCCGGCATTTATTGCAATTCTATTAATAATCTGTGCGGTCAGACATCATATCCGCCTAACCAAGTACTACCACACTATCTCTTAGAATAAGTGTGATTAACACAATAATTTATTTCAATTTATTGTGGTATAGTGTATACTAGTACAAGTTTGCCCCCCATGTATAAATCATTTGTACACTAAACACCTGCATATTCTGGTGACTAGCTTCATTGAGTTACCAATCCCACTTGTATATATTTCCAAAATACATATTAATCAATTAATACCTATTCAACAAACCTTGGGCTCACATAATTCTGAGTCACACTTTTAGCTGTTGAATTACACTGTTACTTATTCAGGAGTATTTGCTGTTTATCAGCATGTATAGCAGTACCCATATGGAATTTCTCTCATGAGATTTGGACATTTAGCTTGCTATACTACCAGTATTATTCACTACCACTACTATTCTCTATCTGGTTGACACGCAGATCTATATCCCCCCTATCTGTAGTTTTAAGTGTGTGTTATGTATATGTTTATGTACATTTTAACATAGTAAGAATAAAAGTTAAATTTTAATGTGCATTTTTTCACTTCTATCTCGACTCATTTGTAAGCAATAGCTAGAACAGTGGACAGTAGTTTACTGTGATTACTCATATCTTTTGATATCATTCATATGACAGAACTCAGGAGTGCTATTTGTGTATTCTTGTTGAGGTGAGTGTCCACTCCCCTCAAGTTTAGTAAATGTATTCTCTATAATACACAGCACCAACCCCGGAGTTCAGGTTATAATACCTGAGTATCCTATGATAGGGCAGTAGTTTTCACCCACTTCCAAGTAGTGCCATTGGACCCCCTCTTCTTGCTTTGTAATTAGTTTAAATATCTGTAATTTGTCTATTATTTTCTGTAATTTAGTGTTTGTTTTTGTACTTCAGCTAATTTAATTTAATTTAGGTAATTGTATTTAATTTAGTTAATTTATTTAATTATAGTGTAGTGTTAGGTATTATTGTAAGTTAGGTTAGGTTTTATTTTACAGGTACTTTTGTATTTATTGTAGATAGGTAGTTATTAAATAGTTAATAACTATTTAATAACTATTCTACCTAGTTAAAATAAATACAAACTTGCCTGTAAAATAAAAATAAACCCTAAGATAGCTACAATGTAACTATTAGTTAAATTGTAGCTAGCTTAGGGTTTATTTTATAGGTAAGTATTTAGTTTTAAATAGGAATAATGTAGTTAATGATAGGAATTTTTATTTAGATTTATTGTAATTATATTTAAGTTAGGTGGATGTTAGGGTTAGACCTAGGTTTAGGAGTTAATATATTTAATATAGTGGCGGCGATGTTGGGGGCAGCAGATTAGGGGTTAATAAATGTAGGTAGGTTGCGGCGACATTGGGGCGGCAGATTAGGGGTTAATAAATAGAATGTTGGGGTCTGCGATGTTGGGGCAGCAGATTAGGGGTTAATACATATAATGTAGGTGTCGGCGGTGTCCGGAGCGGCAGATTAGGAGTTAATAATTATAATGTAGGTGTTGGCGATGTCGGGGGTGGCAGATTAGGGTTAATAAGTGTAATATTAGGGGTGTTTAGACTCGGGGTTCATGTTAGGCTGTTAGGTGTAGACATATATTTTATTTCCCTATAGGAATCAATGGGGCTGCGTTAGTGAGTTTTACAGTGCTTTTTTGCAGGTGTTAGACTTTTCCTCTGCCGGCTCTCCCCATTGATACCAATGCGGAAATCGTGCACGAGCACGTACGACCAGCTCACCGCTGACTTAAGCAGCGCTGGTATTGGAGTGCCTGTAACGCAAAACTCGTAATCTGGGCCATAGTTTGCACTCAAGCGAAAATGTGCTAGAATATTTAAAGTGGCTGGAGACCTGAAGTAAGCTGTAAGGGTTGACAAAAAGTTTAATTAAACACAAAAAAACACATTAAAATAAAGTATTACACACATATATACCTTTTGTAATTAAAATATATTATTTAAATATGAAGGGCTTCAATGTGTGTATGTGTGCATGTATGCATGTGTGTATATATATATATATATATATATATATATATATATATATATATATATATATATATATACTTTTAAGCCCTTCCCAGTCAAATACTTTAAAACATGTAATATCATTTTTATTCATTTTTAATGTGTTTCCAACATTGTTTAACAGAATATTTGGTATTCCTATGTTTTTCACTTAGAAAAAATGTTTTTATTTTGAAATAAATATTTCTATAAACAGTATATCTGTATATAAAATTATCTATCTATATTTATATATATATAAATATATATATATATTTATATGTGTGTGTGTGTATAGGTAAAGGTACAGTATATATATAAATTTAAAGTAAAATGATTTTCTTCTATGTGAAGAACATAGGAATGTAAAGTATTCGTAATACCTTCAGGTTTAGCACATTTATTCTAGTGCAATGTCGGGTTAGTGCGCGAGTGGTAACTAATAGTTTTTTTAGCGTGCCTCGTGGCAGCTTTGGTGCAAAGGCGTTAGCGCAGTTGTGGTATCCAAAGTACTAAACTTAGTGCGCATTGGTCTCTCACTCACGCTAACTTTGTCTTTTGAACTTGAAATATGTGCCCTAAAGGAGCCAAAATAATTTTTTAATTTGAGCACAGTTAGTGCGCCACTTCTAGCTCTAAATATATTAAATTATTAACTTAAGATGGTGGCAAGTGAATCCCTATCTCCTCAAAAGAGATCAGTAGCCAGAATAGGGACTGCAGCAGAATCCATTTCTTTTGGCCTACCTATCCAGGGGAGAGGTGTCCCATGCTACCACCTGAGGCATCCGCTGATCCCAATTCAGGCTGCCCAGCATTGCTCCATACATCTTGCCAATATACTCTAGGCAGTTAGAAGGTACATATTAATCCAGCTCAATCCAATAAAATTATAACTAGGGAGTAGGGATCGGCAAATGTTTCTAAAAATGTTTCTAAAAATTTGAAATTTAAAACAAAGTCGAATATCGAATTTTGAATGTTTATATAACATTCTAATATTCTATTTTTGAATTTTTGTTTTCTAATTTTTCAATAAAAGTTGAAAATATTCGTTATTCGTTCGAATAATAGAATATATAGCTATGTATTCATTCAATTTCAATATGTAATATTCAAATTCAAATGTCACATTCTAATTTGAATATAAAATTCAAATTCCAAATAGTATTTCTAGTCTACAACTGTTTAATAAATGTAATATTCAAATTCTAATGCTACATTTGAATTCCAATGTCAAATTCGAAATAGTATTTCTAGTCTAATACTGTGTTTTTTAAATGTAATATTCGAATTTGAATGTGACTTTCGAATTCGAATGTAACATTCAAATTCAAAATAGTATTTCTAGTCTACATCTGTGTTTAATAAATGTAATATTCTAATTGTAATGCTACATTCAAATTGGAAACAGTATTTTTAGTCTACAACTGTTTAATAAATTTTAATTAATTTGAATGCTACATTCAAATTTGAATGTAACATTCAAATTCGAAAATGTATTTCTAGTCTAATACTGTGTTTTATAAATGTAATATTCGAATTTGAATTTGACATTCGAATTTGAATGTGACATTCAAATTCTAAATAGTATTTCTAGTCTTATACTGTGTTTTATAAATGTAATATTCTAATTCGAATGTGATATTCGAATGAGACATTCAAATTCAAAACAGTCTTTCTAGTCTACAACTGTGTTTTATAAATGTAATATTTGAATTTGAATGTAATATTTGAATTTGAATGTAATATTCAAATTCGAATGTCACATTCGAATTTGAAAGTGACATTCGAAAACTGTAAATAACATTCGATAATAGAATTTTTAAGAATATTCGTTCTTATCAACATTCTATAATGTAAATCAAATTTCTACAATAACATGCATTCTAACATTCAAATTTGAATATAAACACATTCTCCCATCCCTACTGGGGAAGAGAATAAATTTACTGTCCATAGACTTACCAGGAAAAGTTTCAATAACCTTACTTCGGTCATGGAAAAGTAGCAGCAACCCTAAGGAAGCCTTAACAAAAACTCACCCCACAATTAGCAACTTACCAGGGAGAGAGGGTGGAAAAAATACTGTACTCAAGGAAAAAAAGAAGTCCTTGAAATGTTAAACACAGAATCTAACCAGTTAGTAAGAACTCAAAGCTTATTATAGCATTGATTAATTATTCACTAATACGTTTCCACACCCTGCCAGGTATAAAACCTTTTCAAGTCCATAAGTTGCTCTTCACTATCATTTCCATGAACACATACCTACATAATCTCTGGAATGTGCACATGCTCAAGAAACACAAATGGAAAATGTAAGAAGATAGGAACAATAATAAAAAATATAGACAAAGAGTATCTTGACAAGAAAGTGCATGAGGAGCGGTAAGAAGGCAAGCTCTGTGGGACCATAGGAGAATGTGGTAACTCAAGGAGGAATACAAGGATAGAGTGAGTAATTGGCCATCGGACAAGGGAGGAATACAATAAGCCAAATCAATGTTAACAGAGAAAAGTACATCAGTGACAGCCCAACCAAAAGATATAGCTACATTTCTGATAACAAATAAGCTCTATAAAGAATATTGGGTTACAAGTTTGAACATAATAGGAACATTATATAATAATTCAAGAACGTACAAAATGCTCAGAGTTTTTTGCTGCTGTTTGACAGTGAATTAACTTTGTATGCAATGCAGCAATCTTATTAATTTAGAAGTATGTGGTGTCAGCAGAAATAATCAAACAAACTGTCTAGAGCACACACAATATAGGGCCAAGTATGTGCATACCCCTACTAATTATTCAATTCAGTTGTTTCAGCCACGCCCATTGTTAATTTTTAACATGGCACTGTCATAGAATGTAACCTTTGCCACAAGTCAGTTAGATTAATTTCTGCCCTATTATATTTGGCCCAGTTAACTGTAAGTGCTATTATTGAGAAGTGTAAACATCTAGGAGCAACAACAATGCATCAATAAAATTGTGCGCTATACATGCCGAAGTGCTGAATTGCAGCGCTGTAATCTGATGCATCACTCCCTACAAAGTTCCAAACTGCCTCCCGAAGCATCAGCACAAGAACTGTGCATCAGGAGCTACAAAAAATGAGCTTCAGTAGTCAAGCAGCTGTACAAAAACTTTTCAACAACATGCACTATGCCAAACATTGGCTGGAGGGACAAATGTTTTACAACATTCAAAAAATTAAACACATTTTTATCACATTGGTTTGTTCATTTTAAATTTTGAATTTTTGTACAACATTCTAACATTTGTTTAATGTAAAAGTATTTCTAAAGTTGTCTTTGAAAGGGACATGAAACCCAAAATGTATCCTTCATGATGTAGAAAGAACAGTGAAACGTGTTGTCTGGAGAAATGAGTCACGCTTCACTATCTGTCATTCTGATGGAAGACTTTGGCAGATGCCAGGAGAATGCCACTTACCATAAAGCACAATGCCTACTGCTTGGTGAAAAATAAATAACAGCCTGAGACTGTTTTTCAAGGTTTGAGCTAGGGCCTTTCAATCCAGTGAATGATCACAGGAAACAAGGACATTTTAGAATATTGCATACTTCCAAATTTGTGGCAACAGTTTGGGGAAGGCCCTTTCCTGTTCCGGCATGACTGTGCCCCTGTGTACGAAGCAAGCATCATGAAGACAAACTTTTTTTTTTATATAATTTTTATTTGAGGTTAGAAATAAGGCATACATACAATGCGGAATAGAGAAACACATTAATAGTATCCGAATATAAACAACATGTGACAGAACATTGTAATTGACAATATGCATTCCTAGAAAAAGTAAGGTATATAATGAGTAAATAGTAAGCCTAATGTTCTATTCACCACCCGAATGATGAATGAGGTCACTCATGGACCTTCACGTTAAATAAACATGTTATTGGAGGGTAATGTCAACAAAGAGAGGCCACTTTTGGGTCTCAACTGAAAAAACCCCACCTCATTTTCTATTTTTACTGTGTTATAAACATATATTGTGTATTATTAGAAACATATCTTGTACCAAATTACTAATAACAGTTTACCAACCAGGATTATAACTAGGAAAACCAATGATTTACGAGATATAAGGATGTAGAACAAACATGTGTCAGGTAGTAGAAATGGCATAGATCTTTGATATTTAAAATATATATTTATAGTATTTTGTTAGGATAGGTTGCGGACCAGGACACTTGGATGCTTTAAGGGTGATACGTTGTAAGGAAAGTGGTTGCAGTAATTGCTCATATGACACTTGCTTCAACTTGTGTGACTTTGCCTTTAAGAGAGTGAAAGCATAAGACACTGGCACTAACTTGTGTGACTTTGCCTTTAAGAAAGTGTGCCTTTAACAGAGTAAAAGACATTAATTAATTTCAAGTAGATGACACTGAATTTCACTAAGTCATGCTACAAGTGGTAAACAACCGATGGATACTAATGATAAGAAGTCAAAACCCAGACAGAACGAGGGTGTAACCTTGGCAGGGGTCACTTACTGACACTAAGGAACATCTTGATAACACATTAGTATAGGGGCTAATGCCTAGCTATTATTGTTAAAGGATTAATTATTATTAATTGCAATAGGCTAAGTAATAAAGCCATTATGATGTTTAGCTATTAATTATATCTATGGAAAGATTGTTATTATTGATGTATTTGACAGAAGTAACTGCATAAGACCACATAATCAGATGTATAATGTTAGGCAGAAAAACATGAAAGATGACGGCATTGGAGTTTAGGAATACGTCAGAGATAGTACCTGGGCATGCCCTGATAAGCTTGGTTGAGGCTAAGGCAGACTGGCCAGATGCCTTGGGTCACAGCCAACCTCAAAGGGAGTGGCCTCAGGATCTGTGGATTTGCGCCAAAACTGTTACGTAAGTTAACAGTATAAAGAAGGGTACCTGTGGGCAATCTGATCAGTGTATTTTTGAGACCTGTGACCGGTAGATGGACGCATCTTCAGTGTTGTTTTTCCCGTTGATCGCCTTTTTTCTCCTGATCCAAGATGTCCCCTCCCATTGTGCCCCAGAAGCGGCAGGATAGGATGATGCAACCCGAGATCACGGTGATGTATTATTTGTTTGTTTGAAACTAGCTAGAATTGTTTTAGTGGTAATACAACATAAGATTGTTATCAGTCGTTGCGCAGGCAACTAAACTGTAACTGAAAACTGCATAGATAATTGTATAAGTATTGCAATTGCATAAAGTGTTATAAGCATGAACAGTGGTTTGTGGTATTTCGTTTCTATAATTATGTTGCAGAATAAAACCATTATTGTTATCATAAGATTGTGAAAAAACCTGTGTGATGTGTCAGTCATTTCCTTGCTGAAAAGTGATATATGATAACATCATATCCTGACAAAAGAACATACGTGAAGGGACCCACTAGGCAGCAAGACAGGGTTTACTCCAACTATGAATGAGGCCTATGGGGAGCTCATATAGGGGTGCATTTTATTCTCTGAGTTTAGGAGATAGTTTTTTTTTTTTTTTTTTAAAAAGCAAAATAGGCTCCTCTGGGGTGGGAAATATACAGGGGGAAGACTAGGTAGTAAATGATTAGAACCTCTTTAAGACCTTGAGAGTATGCAGGGGGATGAAGGATACATAGCATAGTATACACGGTAAACTATATAAGAAACTACTATTTCTGTGCAAATGCATATAGAAAGACCAATCTAAAATACTGAGAAGGCAATACAGATTTCACTAAATGTAGCTTATTGTAGTGTATAGGGCACTGAAATTAGGGAAGAGTTATCATTTCAGCATAGGATTGTAGCACTATTGTTTAAAGCTTCTAGCAGTGTTTTATTCCATTTCATATCCAATATCTTTACCATATGGGCAGGGGTCCAACACCCCATGGCAAAGTAATATGTATTATGAGGTATGTACAACACATGCAGTTTCTAAATGTCTTTTTTTTTTGTCTAGATGTAGGATACAGCAGATTACAGCAATGTACTGTCCCCTAGCTCTTGGATTATAGTGGATTCAGTTTTCTTAGTAGTTCAAGAAGAATATGATAAGGTAAGGTAAAATGCACAGATGAATACCATGTCAATCCCAATTACATGTAACACATTTTAAGCACATAACCCCCCCCCAAAAAAAATCAGGGTGCTATAAATTAAGAGATATGAGCTATTACAATTTGCGCCCCTAACAAGCATGTTTTGCATTGTAATCATAATAGTGGAAATAGCGATGTACAAAGTGTTAGGCTTTCAGGCCTACACGCCATCATCAGGACCTAAATGTTGTCAAAGCTGTGAGTGGGTATACAGCAACATAACTCCCCAGTACAAGTCAATGCCATGTGTTTACCCCACTCTGGTGCGGGTCTGTCTGGAGAGGGCAATTTTAGGCCTTAGTGGTAGTAGCGTACCCAACCATAGAGATGGGACTCTGGAAAGGTAAAGTCTCTGCTCCTCTTCAATCTGGAGTCGCTTGTTGCTAGAAGGACGGTTGAGCGGGGAGTTTTATTTCCAGACACCGGAGGGCAGATGTACTGTACGTTTGGCAGCTATGAAGTCAGCATGAAGTGGTAGTGGTTGTGCTATGGAGCTCCTGATTCTCTCCATGTCCAGAGTGAGGGAAGAGGAGATCTCCGTATCTTGAGTCCCAGTTTCCAGGGGCTCTGTCATTATGGGTCTCCTTTTCTTTGCAGCAAAGAGTTCTTTTATATTCTCTGTGGCGGTAACAGCTGGGATCTCACAGGTATCATGCCTTAGTGATGGTGAGTATAGATTTCTTGCCCGGCAACCAGTCGGAGGCTCTGTCTCAGCTCTGTCTGAAAAATGATCAATACCACCAAACCTCTCCAAATAGGTTGGCAAGAGTTCTTGCAATGTGTTCAAAATAAGTGTGCCAATGTCCTCCATGCTTATTGGGTGTAGCAGCGATGAAGCTTACAGTGGATAAAGGGATATTGCAGTGACAGGCAAGATAGCACTGCTCGCTCAAAGGCTCCAGGGATGTAGCCGCAGAGGAGGGTATTGATGAGGCCTTCTTCTTCTCAACTATTTGCCTCGAATAAAAGCCCGGAATGTTGAGAAGGGTCTAGCTGCAGACTGGAGCTCCATTCTAGACAGGAAACATGTGATCTCCACTCAAAGCTTTTTTTTTTTTAAAATCAACTATAATGTAACAAACAACCTATAGACAATCATTCTGAAAACAAAACATTTTTCAGCTTTCTTGTTCTTCTTAATGTGCACTCACAGTGGTTACCTTATAAATGACAATCAGCATAAACCACTGTGAGTGCACAATAAGAAGAACAAGAAAGCTGCAAAATGTTTTGTTTTCAGATTGATTGTCTATAGGTTGTTTTTTTACATTAAAGTTGATTAAAAATAAAAAGCTTTGAGTATAGGTCACATGTTTCCTTTCTAGAGTCAGTAGAGGTCACATGTTTCCTGTCTAGAGTGGAGCTCCAGTCTGCAGCTAGACTACTTTGGGAATGTTGGAGCTAGGCTGTAGATATTTAGCAAATCATGATGTGTAAGGTTAGCTCAAGCATAATCTCCAAGAATGAGCTGTTTATGGTTCCAGTATCTAGAGATATTTGGAAGATTAGCTGAAAGTACTATACTAGCTCCTTACATCGGGTGGATTTTAGAGTAGGGGTGTGTGGGTGGTGGTGGGTTGTAATGTTGGGGGGGGGTTGTATTTTTTTACAGGTAAAAGAGCTGATTACTTTGGGGCAATGCCCCGCAAAAAGCCCTTTTAAGGGCTGGTAAAAGAGCTGATTACTTTGAAATTTAGTTTAGGGTAGGGAATTTTATTATTTTAGGGGGCTTTTTTATTTTATTAGGGGGCTTAGATTAGGTGTAATTAGATTAAAATTCTTGTAATATTTTTTTATTTTTTGTAATTTATTGTTTGTTTTTTTGTATTATAGTTTAGTTTATTTAATTGTATTTTAGTTTAGATAATTGTAGTTAATTTATTTAATTAATTTATTGATAGTGTAGTGTTAGGTGTATTTGTAACTTAGGTTAGGATTTATTTTACAGGTAATTTTGTAATGATTTTAACTAGGTAGCTATTAAATAGTTAATAACTATTTAATAGCTATTGTACCTAGTTAAAATAAATACAAAATTGTCTGTAAAATAAATATAAATCCTAAAATAGCTATAATGTAACTATTAGTTATATTGTAGCTATATTAGGGTTTATTTTATATGTAAGTATTTAGTTTTAAATAGGATTAATTTATTTAATTATAGTAATTATATTTAACTTAGGGGGGTGTTAGGGTTAGGGTTAGACTTAGGTTTAGGGGTTAATAACTTTATTATAGTAGCGGCGACGTTGGGGGCGGGAGATTAGGGGTTAATAATTTTAGGTAGGTGGCGGCGATGTTAGGGAGAGCAGATTAGGGGTTAATAAAATTTATTATTGTGTTTGCGAGGCAGAAGTGCGGCGGTTTAGGGGTTAATACATTTATTAAAGTGGCGGCGATGTCCGGTCAGCAGATTAGGGGTTAATAAGTGTAGGTAGGTGGCGGTGACGTTGGGGGGGGCAGATTAGGGGTTAATAAATATAATATAGGTGTCGGCGATGTTAGGGACAGCAGATTAGGGGTTCATAGCTATAATGTAGGTGGCGGCGGTGTCCGGTCGGCAGATTAGGGGTTAAATAATTTTATTATAGGGTTTGCAATGTGGGGGGGCCTCGGTTTGGGGGTTCATAGGTAGTTTATGGGTGTTAGTGTACTTTGTAGCACTGTAGTTAAGAGCTTTATGTTCTGGCGTTAGCCCATAAAACTCTTATCTACTGACTTTTTTATGCGGTAGGAGTCTTGGAGGTAGAGGCTGTACCGCTCACTTTCTGCAAGACTCGTAATACCAGCGTTAGGCAAATCCCATTAAAAAGATAGGATACGCAATTGACGCAAGGGGATTTGTGGTAGTCTCGAGCGGTACACCTGTACCTGCCAAACTCTAAATACCAGCGGGCATTAAAAAGCAGCGTTAGTACCCCTTAACGCTGCTTTTTAAGGCTAACGCAGAACGCTAAATCTAGGTGTAAGTTATTTAACTGCCTTTTTTTCTCAGTGTATTTTGACAGTTTTTGACAGTTAGACACTGCTAGATCATGTGTGTCATATAGATAACATTTTGCTCACTCCATGGAGTTATTTAAGAGTCAGCACTGATTGGCTAAAATGCATGTCTGTCAAAAGAACTGAGATAAGGAGGCAGTCTGCAGAGGATTATATGCAATGTAATCACAGAGGTTAAAGTGTATTAATATAACAGTTTTGGTTAAGTAAAATGGGGAATGGGTAATAAAGGAATTATCTATCTTTTTAAACAATAAAAAAATTCTGAAACAGACTGTCCCTTTAAGTGGCCTGCACAGAATACTGACCTCATCTTTGGGATGAATTAGAACACTTCTTACAAGCCAGACTTGTCTAACATCTGTGTCCGATCTCACAAATGATCTTTTGGCTGAATGGGCATCACATCCCACAGGCACACTTCAAACACTTCCCAGAAGAGTGGCAACTGTTATAGCTCCAAATGAGGGGGGAGGACAAATCCATATTAATGCCCATAGTTTTGGAATGGGATGTACAACAACCTAATATGTGTGTAATGGTTAGGAGTCCACCTACTTTTGCCTATGTAGTGTATTTTGTAACTACATTGTAGTCAAAAAGATAGGATTGAAGTGCAAGTCTTCAAAATAGCAAATTAGTTTATTTGATTGTTATTCCTGCATAAGTTTTTCATGGGTAAAGTGAAAAAAGTAGATTGGCCGAACTGCGCAAATTTTTTTAGTGGAAATCTGGTACTAAAATGGAACCGTAAACTAATTTTCACTGCCAGCAACTTCAGTACCTTATGGCTCCACTTTTAACGACTCAACGACTCAAAACTAGGCGTATGTCAGTTGTTTGTTTAGCAAATTTTGCAGACAGCTGTGTGCTATTTCTGCACGCCTCATTATTTTTTTTTATCTTTTTTTATCTCTTTCATTTTAAACTTTTCAATAGATGCTGAAAGGTTGCTGTATAACTGCATTTTTATACTCTGACCTGATATCACTAAATAATTGTGATCTGATATCAAAAAGTGTGTCCGAAAATGTTTACTGATTGCGCTTCCTCTAAAACAAAACAAAGACCTAAAAAGTATTTTTGTTTGGTTGGAATCTAGGCCTATGTCAGGGACAAAGGTTAGGTAAATTTCCCGATTTGCAGGTTTATATGTGAATTACTATAAACTCTTGCTCTTGTATCTAATATTATTTCACTGTGTTTATATTTCTTACTTTCTCTTATACATTACTGATAACAAAAAGCAAGAAAACAAAAATGCTCCCTATTTCTTAAATATGTTGTCTAATTTTATATTTTGTTATTAAAAGTGTTAAAAAAAGCCTTATACTTTTTTTTTTTTAATAAATAAAGCTTTTCTTCCCCCCCCCCCCTTTTTTATCAACCACAAATATCTAACTAATGCACTTGGAATACGGTGCATTACAAACCTGACCTCTAAAAAATGGATACCCTTTTAAAATGTCCACTTGTCATATGGGTTTTGACTTTGCCTCTGGCACCAACAAATGCTGCTTTCTTCTATTTGAGTAGTAAAAAAAAAAGTCTAAAATGGGAGGAAAGCTAGACAACTTGTCTCCAAATCTCATTTACCAGTAAGCTAGTACAATATCTTAATGCAAACAAATATGTAGTTTACATCAATTTGAAAGATCAATAAAAAAATCAAATAACTTGTATTAAACATTATTTAAAGTAAACTTATTGTGTGCACACAAAAACGATCACATAATTAAATGATTGCAATATTATTTTATGCCAGTATATATATATTTTTTTTTACAAAGATTTTTTATTGAAGATATGTTAGTTATTCAGCACATATGATAGAGTTCATATATGACGTTGTGGGCAACAGAAGTTTGTTTTTATACAGGGAAGCAATGTTTTAAAATTTAAATCAGAATGTCAGGACAAATTATATCTGTTTTTTTTAATGCATACTACTTACCTTACCTTTGTTGTTCTTTCAAATTATTTCTTTAGATTTCAAAAACATGTGAACATTTTATATCATAGATCATCAAGGAAATACGATAGATTTTATATCAACCTCCATAATAGTTGATTTTGAAGATTCCCCAGCAGCCCATGTACCAAAGTTGTTGTTTATTTTTGGGAGAGACCTAATATTCGTTTTCCTTAACCTTAACTGAAATCACTATAAGTCTACGCTTACACATTGTAAACATCATCAATGCAGCGGTATTCCAATCCTTCAAAAAATATTTCAATCTACCATTACATACTTTGGCCCCTATTTATGAAAGTCTGGCGGACCTGATCCGACAGTGCAGGTCAGGTCCGCATGACCTCGCTGAATACGGCGAGCAATACGCTCACCGTATTCAGCATTGCACCAGCAGCTCACAAGAGCTGCTGGTGCAACGTCGCCCCCTGCAGACTCGCGGCCAATGGGCCGCCAGCAGGGAGGTGTGAATCAACCCGATCGTACTCGATCGGGTTGATTTCCGGTGATGTCTGTCCGCCTGCTCAGAGCAGGCGAACAGGTTATAGAGAGCTTGATAAATATGCCCCTTTTTGTCAGATTTCTGTACTATCTGTATTTTTTAAACACAATTAAATCTATAAAACACAGTTTTTGGCAATAGCACTACAGAAAGTTGCCCCTATTTAAAATAAATAAATAAATAAATAGTATGTGGACAAGAACCTGCCTGCTCTCATATGAGGCTTGAGAGTCAGTATCCTCTGCCCGCATTTAAAGGGACATAAAACCCAAATTTCTTTTTTCATGAATATTCAAATTTAATCAGCATTGCAATTTACTTTTACTATAAAAAAAAAAAAATTCTTGTTATCTTTTGTTGAATACATGGAACATAAGTTTAGGGGTGTGCACGTGTCTGCAGCACAATATGGCAGCAGTTTTGCAACAATGTTATACATTAGCAAGAGTATTAGATGGCAGCACTATTTCCTATCTAAATATCTATTTAACAAAGATTAACATTAGAATGATACAAATTTAATAATATAGGTAAATTGAAAACTTTTTAAAAATTGCATTTTCTATCTTAAACATAAAAGAAAAAATTGGGGTTTCATGTCCCTTTAACATTGCACACACTAGTACTTGTGAAGCCCCTCGTCTTGCTCTCACTTGCACACGAGCATGGTTTGTCAGTCATCCCAAAAGTATCAGTTTGGGATGATTTAAATCTTCCATCTCTGAGGTGACAAAAAAGATTGGAATCAGAACTCTTAAGACCGCTTCTTTTTAACTCATGCTTGCAGGAACACACGAGCACCTTCACTAGTAACTTCTATAGGTGACACCAGCCTATTATTAATCCTGATATCTGTTGTGCCAGGTATCCTTGTTTCTGCTTAATGCATTTATTTCTACATCTTCTCCCTGTTTTGTTGCACTGATTTTTGACACTCCCCTATAAGCCGCCCTGCCATAATTTTTCCTCTTTCCACCTCCCAACAATAAGATACTCATGCAGTCACAGTGATTACACAATCAACCACCCATGAAAACAATCACACGGTTTTTAAAAAATATAAATAATTAAAGTGTGACAATGTTCATGAGTGTATGAAATACATTTAATGGGCTGTATTTGTATATGTTTGTGTTTGAACTGTTTGTAAGTGGATTCATAATGTGTTATAATAAAGTTTCTTAAAGTTTCCATGATGCTTTACCTTTCTGTACCTCTCTCTGCAACTCCACATCAGAAGGAGTTCAAGCCCTTTCCTTGATCTTATGTAGGACACAACTATATATACATGTTTGATTATGTACTCCTTTCCTATTGGGTAAAGTCTACAAATTTACTTGTTACATACAGCTTTTTACTCAGCTCACAAATAATAAAAAAAAAAAGGACGTTATGGAAATATCCAGTGGCCTTATGTATTCTGACAAAAGCTAGCTTAGTTGAAACAAAAAACTGAAAGACAAATTTAAGAAAAACTATAATATATCTGAGAATTAGCAGCAAACAACAATTGTTGTGAGAGTTATTTAAAGTAATGGCTTAAAATCAGATCCTGAATCTAAGTTCTATTTTACAGGGACTTAAATTGATCATTTCTAATAAAGATGCACTGTAACTTATTTTTTATTCTAGCCATGCCATTCTAATACCCTGAGCTCCAGCTGCCCACTTCAAAACTCATATTTTTTGTGAATTTACAGTTTGAACTATTTTCAAATCAGAGCTCTAGTCATACAGCACTATTTTTGTTGCTGGAGCACTAATATGAGAACAGTTCAAACCATTAGCTCGCAAAAAAAAAAAAAGTTTTAAGTGGATGGACAAAGCATTGACTGGCACAGCTAGATTAAAAAGTAATCAATTAAGGTCCCTCTAAATAGTGCTTAGATTCCAGACCAGTTTACCATTACTTTAAGGAATAAAATAATTGAAATTGAAATTATAAACATGTCAATACCAAAGAATGGAGCTTTATACTAAGTAAAGTTTATTAATACGCATTAAGCCCTAAATGAGCTGTAGGATAACACAGTCTCGGAAACAGCAAATTATAAGAACTGTAAGTAGCTAAAGAAATCTAAAATATTTGATGTTTGTTCTTTAGACAGGGAAAGTATCAGTGAATGCTGAATAGTAAGGACATAATAATTGATTACCAAAAACAGAGAGGTTAAAAGAGGCACAGAAATCTAGAAGAGGGTATTGAAAGAAATCAAACACCCGAGGTGCAATGTGTAAGCAATACAAGGAATGTTAAAACAGTTATTAGCCAGACTCAGTAATGAATGCATTAGAATGCTTCCCCGGTTAATCATATGGATGAACACAGGATTCTACATGTAAATTTAGTCTTTAATTAAAAAACAAAAAAGCAATGCATTGAATTATGATGCTTATAGATTCAATAAAATATATATTCTTAATAGTTTTTATTTAAATCAGGAACAATGAGTACAAAAGTGAGAGAAAAAAATTAAATTTAAAGGGCCTGGTTATGAGTGGAGTGTATATTAACACTCCCGCTTGAGCGTTAATTGCGCTAGAGGTAAGATTTTTGCACTCGTCGGGTTATGCTCAAAAACCAGTAAACTGTTTTCTGTTTTCAGTAAACTGGACAAGCGCAAAAATACAAAGCTAGAATATCACTTGCGCATTCACGTATAGAAGTCAATGGAGAAAAAAAGTTGGAAAAAACGATGTCCCCACTGTCGTGCAAAACTGATGCATATTTTCATTTGCACTAACCCGAGATGAAAATAGGAATTTTTCACATTCCAATGTTCTGCACATAGTAGAATATGTTCTGTTTATTCATAAATACATATTTCCACATATATCTGTAGGTATTTTGGTACAATATCTATCTATACCTACATATACTGTATATAGATTATTATATATAGGTATATATATATATATATATATATATATATATATATATATATATATATGAATATCTATTTAAAACACAAGAGCATATTCTGGTATGTGCAGAACATTGGAATGTCAAAGTTACAGTTATTATATAGTTAAAACCTTTATTAAATATGAATATTGCATAATATGCTTTTACATGTTTTCATCTACTTAACGGCAAAGGGCTCCAATCTATTTATACATACTGTATGTCTGTAAATACATAAATACACATATAAATACATATTCTATCGTAAATCACGATTGCGCTCAAGTAATTGCATTTACTTTTAACTCGTAATACAAGCGGTAAGCCAGACAATCACAAACCCTCGTTTGTGCTCCTTTCGTAACCTAGTCCAAAATACTTTAGTTAATTATATTTTGTCTGTCTATTTGTCTGTCTGTCTATCCATTTATCTATCTATCTATCTATCTATCTATCTATCTATCTTTGTCTGTCTGTCTGTTTGTCGATCTATCTTTCTGTCTGTCTATTAATGGAGTTTGAGTTCTCAATCGAATATAAAAAAACAGGTAAATTCAGGGTTATATCTCTCTTATAATGGAATTTCAAAGTTTTAATATATTCCAACCAAGCATAACTAGAAGAAATACTGTGCCATTTTACCCAGTAGCTTTAATTTAAAAGGACGTTCTTGTCAAAATTTAAATGCACATAGATGAATTACATCTTTAAATATAAACATATTTGCAATATACATGTTTTGACGAAAAAGCTTCTAGTAAAAGTTAACATTGTATAAGTGTTAACATGTTTCTCTGCACATGCATGTGAAGCATAGCTAGATATTCACAGTGCACCATCATTTAAAATACTGCAGCTATGCAGAGTGCCAGTGGGGCTTGTATAATTTTAACAATTAACAAAATGAGTCATTACCAGATAGTACAAGCCCCTTAGGCTCTCTGAGTAAGTGCTGTGTTTAAAATGCTGGTGCACATAGCATACTTTTTTGAAACAGATAAAGGGCGCCATGTACTAAGCTTCGAAGTGACCGTCCGTCTGTATTTCCGCGTCAAAATTCGCTCACGATCTGCTTCTCGTATGTATCAATCTGCGATCTGCTCGAAAAACGACTATTTTCATCAGCGATCGTAATTTTACTCAACTCATCGTTCCGAAGCCTTTTTCCACTTACTACATGTTCGATCGCACGTAAATTCGCTGTAATCGGAAATTATGAATGTTACAACTAATCCGCCCGCTCCAACTTTCACTGTAACTTTGCGTGATTTGCTTCGCGACCATTTAGGTAGCGAATACAATAGAAAACTATAGGGGGTATCAACCTGACGCCAGGTAGAAGTACTTAAGTGAAAGGACTAGACTACTATTGTAGCATTATTGGTTTTTGGATCAGTGAATGAAGATGGAGACACTTTTACACATGTTTCTTTTCTGATTAATTCAATTACGAGGAAGAAGGGCTATACAGGCACCGGTTAACAACTTGCAAAGAAGGAGAGGTAGAAGAATTAGAGTCCCTAGAGTTTTCCTTCCACGTATGGGTTTGGAAAGCATTTCTGATCGAGAGATTATCCAGAGATTCCGTTTGGACAGAGAAGCTATTATGCAACTTATTATGCAAGTAAATAAACAATATTCTAAGATTTCTGGGAAAATGCACATTCTTATACATGTCAGCAGCTAGACGTTGCCGCTTGTCTGGCGATTATGACACCTAGATCGTCACGTGGGTAAAGAACTAAACCAATCAGGTCGCAGACTGCTTCTTAATTTTGCTCTTTCGCGCCGAACGAAGCTTCAAAGTTATCAATAATCCGATTGTCTTTGACACACAATAGACGCAAAATTTTACGGCTTGGTTTTTAGTACATTCATGTAACGAAGTGCCATCCGCATGGTGCGAATGCCGGCTGGTTATTTCGATACGGTCTGTGTGAAAAAATTGACGCCTTAGTACATGGCGCCCATAACCTTTATTAGAAGCATTTTTGCTAATACATGTGTGTTACAAAAATACTTCTATCCAAAACTGAAATGCATGCATGTGGATTTAAATTTTGGCTGGAATGTCCCTTTACTGCACAAAACTAAAAAAAGGGAACACAGCGTTTACATTTTGAATTTCCATTAAAAGACATCCTTTTTTTTGCTATCGACTGGGACAAACTCTGAAATCAGTTTTCAATGAATTCTTAAAAAGTATTAAATAAAGTAAAATATCCTTAACTATGAATTGCATTTTTTCTTTATTTTAGTGTTAAAGAATTGTAGCTTTAGATAATTATATTGGGGCAATTCTGCCTTTGACTAGCCATGCTAGCTTTATTTTGGGAAAATAAATATTTAATTTTAAGGGATAGTCTAGTCAAAATTAAACTTTCATGATTCAGATAGAGTATGCAATTTTAGGCAACTTTCTAATTTACTCCTGTTATTATTTTTTCTTTGGTATCTTGATTTAAATGTAAGCTTAGTAGCAGGCCTATTTTTGATTCAGCACCTGGGTAGCTCTTGCTGATTGGTGTCTAAATGTAGCCAATAAAGATACCAAGAGAACAAAGAAAAATTGATAATAGGAGTCGATTAGAAAGTTGCTTAAAATTGCCTGCTCTATTTGAATCATGAGAGTTTAATTTTGAATAGACTATCCCTTTAAGTTTAACCCTTTGTGTGCATAAACATTTCTATTTCTTTCACTCAGCAGATTCAGTTTTGGTGTGGGGTCATAGCCTATGACTGATAGCTAGAGACCTCCTAGCTTTTTTGGTGCTTAAAAAAAATAGAAATAAACTTTAACCCTTTGTGTGCAGAATTTTATTTTTCTATTTTCTTGCAGTCAGTTGAACTGTAATTTAAAAACTACATATTTAGTTTTGTTGTTTGACCATCATTTTTAACTGATAGCTAGAGGCCTCCTTGCTTTTTTGGGGTTTAAAAAAAAAGTAGAATTAAACTTAACATTTCTATTTTCTTGCAGTGAACTGCATGTTTAGATTCATACAAAGAGAACAGTGATCTACCAGGAACAAACAATAGCTCAATAGCTTGTTCTATGGCGAGTCACCACATAGGAGCAGTCTTTTTTAGCCCAGTTCGCTCTTCACAAAGGAAAACTTTCCTGAAGCAACGTGGACTCCTTGCCCAGTGTGCTTAGAGGAATGTGGCTGCACCTCACTGACAAGGTCCATAGGAGGCCGAAACGATCATCTGGGGTTGTCATGGTACTTGTTCAGAGGAGAATTGCCTGGTATTTTGGGGCTGGACGGACCTTACTTGGTAGGATCAGACTGATATACTTCAGGAAAGTTTTCCTCTGTGAAAAGCACACAGGTATAAAAGAGGCTGCTCCTGGGTGGTAAATTGCCATAGAACTAGCTGATGAGCTGTTGTTCGTTCCTGGTAGAGCACTTCTGTGTTCGTATGCAAATTAATATGACCCATTGAGGTCTCCCTATGGGTGATGGGGGAAACCAGATGTGAACTACTTGCCCAGTGTGCTTAGAGGAATGTGGCTGCACCTCCCTGATGAGGCCTATAGGAGGCCGAAACAATCGTCTGGGGTTGTCATGTTCCTTGTTCAGAGGAGAATTGCCTGGTATTTTGGGGCTGGACTGACCTTACTTGGCGGGATCAGACTGATATACTTCAGGAAAGTTTTCCTCTGTGAAAAGCACATTGGTCTAAAAGAAGCTGCTCCTGGGTGGTAAATCGCCATAGAACTAGCAGATGAGCTATTGTTCATTCCTGGTAGAGTGCTTCTGTGTTCTTATGCAAATTAATATGACCCTAGGAAGGTCTCCCTATGGGTGATGGAGGAAACCAGACTTGCCTAATGTGCTTAGAGGAATGTGGCTTCACCTCACTGATGAGGCCCATAGGAGGCCAAAATGTTTGTCTGGGGTTGTCATGTTCCTTGTTCAGAGGAGAATTGCCTGGTATTTCGGGGCTGGACTGACCTTACTTGGCGGGATATACTTCAGGAAAGTTTTCCTCTGTGAAAAGCACACTGGTCTAAAAGAGGCTGCTCCTGGGTGGTAAATCGCCATAAAGCTAGCTGATGAGCTGTTGTTCGTTCCTGGTAGAGCACTTCTGTGTTCGTATGCAAATTAATATGACCCATTGAGGTCTCCCTATGGGTGATGGGGGGAAACCCAACATGGACTACTTGCCCAGTGTGCTTAGAGGAATGTGGCTGCACCTCCTTGATGAGGCCCATAGGAGGCCGGAACGATTGTCTGGGGTTGTCATGTTCCTTGTTCAGAGGAGAATTGCCTGGTATTTTGGGGCTGGACTGACCTTACTTGGTGGGATCAGACTGACATACTTCAGGAAAGTTTTCCTCTGTGAAAGCACACTGGTCGAAAAGAGGCTGCTCCTGGGTGGTAAATCACCATAGAACTAGCTGATGAGCTATTGTTCTTGGTAGAGTGCTTCTGTGTTCGGATCAATGTTTAGATTATTCATATTTATATTGCTTATATTATTCATATTTATAATGCTTATATTGCTTGGCGGGATCAGACTGATATACTTCAGGAAAGTTTTCCTCTGTGAAAGCACACTGGTCGAAAAGAGGCTGCTCCTGGGTAGTAAATCGCCATAGAACTAGCTGATGAGCTGTTGTTCATTCCTGGTAGAGTGCTTCTGTGTTCGTATGCAAATTAATATGACCCTAGGGAGGTCTCCCTATGGGTGATGTGGGAAACCAGATGTGGACTACTTGCCTAGTGTGCTTAGAGGAATGTGGCTGCACCTAACCGATGAGGCCCATAGGAGGCCATAATGATTGTCTGGGGTTGTCATGTTCCTTGTTCAGAGGAGAATTGCCTGGTGTTTTGGGGCTGGACTGACCTTACTTGGCAGGATCAGACTGATATACTTCAGGAAAGTTTTCCTCTGTGAAAAGCACACAGGTCTAAAAGAGGCTGCTCCTGGGTGGTAAATCACCATAGAACTAGCTGATGAGCTGCTGTTCTTGCTAGAGTGCTTCTGTGTTCGTATGAATGTTTAGATTATTCATCTTTATATTGCTGTGGGGGCATAGAATGTGACTAATTAATAGACCAGCTTGTTTTGTTGGAGGCATTAAAGGGAAATGAAAACCAATTTTCTGTCTTTCAATATTCAAATAGAGCGTGCAATTTAAAACAACTTTCCAGTTTATTTCTATTATCTAATTTGTTTTGTTATCTTTTGTTGAAAAATATACCTAAGTAGGCTAAGAAGCTGCTGATTGGTGCCTGCACATATTTGCATTTTACTCATTAGCTTTCATTTAGCATCCAGTAGAGCATTACTGCTCCTTCAACAATGTATACCAAGAAAATTAACAAAATTACATAATAGAAGTAAATGTATTTATTCTTTTAAATGGTATGCTCCATCTGAATTATGAAAGAAAAATGTGGGGTTTTTATGTCCCTTTAAATACATTTATATTTAAACATGAATCATTTGTGTGCAGAAAATGAGGTGGGGGCATAGCCTGGGACAGTTAGGTAGGTCTACTGTTTTTATTTGGGGAAAAACACATTTGAATAACCCTTTGTGTTAAGATACATGATATGTTCTTGCAGTTAGCTAAACTTTTAACCTGTGTGTTTAGCTTATTAGTTATATTGCGGTGGAGCATAGCCTGTGACTGATAGGTACAAATATGCTTAAATAAACTTATCCTTTTGTGTGAATAAACATTTCAATTACCTTGCAGTTAGTTTTAAACTGCACATTTATTATTTTGCTGTGAGAGCATCGCCTGAGACTGAGGGGGTACACATAAGTTTTAAATAAAGTTTTATATTTTGTGTATTTGTGTGTATATATATATATATATATATATATATATATATATATATTTTATTGGGTTTTTTAAGAGAATATTAGTAGTACCCCTCATCTTATTAAAAACACAATTGCTATTGCAGTGGGGGCAGAAAACAAAAGATATCCTTATATAAATATGTTATTTTGTCATCAAATTGTTAGTTTGTCAGAGTGTACCATGTTTCCAGCTGCCTCAACCACCACCACTATCTCTATCACCAGTAATACCAGCACCATCACTACCAGTGCAGAGTCTGTGTCTGCTTTTACTTGTGTAAATGGGACAAGCACATTTAGCTGTGTTTCACATATTTCAATATAATTTCCAAAGCCATTGTCTGCTCCTCTAGCTCAATCATCTAGAGTTGCGACAGCAGCAGCAGCAGAGTTATCTTCAGCATCACCTGTAGCATGCATTCCCATGTCTACCTGAAGTAGGAGATATGCAGGGCCCACCACTACTTTGACTAGTAGCAGAAGCAGCATGATTCAAAATAAGGGTCATGTTTTTATGGGTCCACCCATAAAAAAATGGACAGTGAGAGGACTGAAGGTGGAGGTGCTAAATTAACATAGTTTTGCTCACAACCTAGTAGAAAGATTGGGAGGGGATCCAAGGTTACCAAGCAGCCTCTGTGTACACATCAGCTCTTTACACAGTCTTCCAAAAACCCCTGCACCAGTGTTTGCCCCATTGCCACCATCTGCCAGTTTTGCCACTCTCCTGAAGCCCTCCATGTTTTATTATAACAATCTGAAAGGCTGTCTCTGAGCAACTGCAGCAGCAGTATCAAAGCAGACACTGAAGGAGAGCTAGATGATCTTATTGTTCCAAGCAATCAGAGAAAAGAGAGAAGCAAAGAACATGTTTCTTCCCCAGTCTATATTTTAACCAATAAGGATCTCACTGCAACTCCCAACATGCCTGCTATGGCCTTTACTGTAGACTAGGATGAAACTGATTAAAAGCCTGAAGAGATAGTGGAGGAGAAAGAGACTCCACCACAGAGTCTGTACATGATGGGTGGCAACAGCACAACTTCCTCTCCATTGTTAGACCAGCAAAGCAATCTGCTTCTGTATACTCTCCCTCTCCTTCACCACCATCATTTCCTGTTGTGGAACAGGAAGTTCCTACAACAGCCTCACCCACTACCCATGTTGCTAGTTCCGCTTGTAGTGCAATCTCTGTAAGTAGTAGAACCACTGGTAGTTGCACCACAACTTCCACCACTACCACCACCACCCCCACCACCACTAGGAGAGGAAGAAGTGTTCCAGGGAGAGTAGGGAGAATTAATGATTCCACTTCTCAAAGTTCTTGCAAGGAAATCTCAACAGCAGTGCAAGGCCAGGCAGAGGCAGTCTGATAGATCAGCTGGTAGCTGTCGGTAGTGTGTCCTTCGCTATGCTCAAACGGGGACCCTTTAAAGCAGTTGATGGAGGCAGATGTTCCCCATTTCCACCTTTCACACAACACTTTCAGTAGGAGCATACTCCCCTCACTATACTAAGCCAGCATTGCTGTGTTGAAGGAGCAGCTGATAAAGGCTTCTGGATAGTTGGTGCACTTTACCACCAACTTAAGGAGTGCTCCTAGTGGCCATCATGCCTTCCTATCCCAAGCGGCACACTGGTGACAGCCTAGGGCATGTGATGATGATGAGGATAGTGGTACTGCTAGTGGTAGGGCAACTGCAATCATCTCCAATCAGGAAAGGAGCCGGTCAATAGTTTGGCGTGTCTACCACTTATTCCTTCTTCCTAATGAGGTGTTGGATGAGTGGTATAACGCTAAAAATATATTGCCGACTTTTAGGAGGATGGTGGTGCAGTGGATAGGAGAGTGGACAGGTACCAAGGTGGAAATGGGATTCGTTGTCATAGACGGAGCACCCAATATGCTAAAGGATCTCTGTGAGGGTGACTTTTTTGGGTTGCATTGTTCAACTCACATACTCCACCTAGTGGTAAAATCTTCTATGCCTGATGGAAACTTTAGGTTAATAACTTTACTTTAATGGTGCAGACAGATTGCAGCCCAATTCCATCACGGTGTTAAAGTCAGTCATCTCCTTAGGCAAGAAGAGGAGAAGGAAGAGCTTCTCCAGCACCGTCTTAAGCAAGACATAATTACTAGGTGGAACTTGACCTTGGATATGCTGAAATGCATCCTGGTGCAGCAAAGGGCCAGCCATGCTATGGCTTCCGATCAATACGTTGGCATCAGAGTCTATTAGGCTGAGATGAGTGGACCATGATTTGTCAGTTAGTGGCAGTCCTAAAGCCTTTTCAGGATGTGACCAAGATTTTAAACCAAAACACTGCAAGTCATACCCTTGTTTGCTCACCTTTTGAGCAAGATGGATGCCTTCCTGGAAAATTGTTAATTGGTTCCTGGTGGGGTACTAAGCAGTAAGGTAGCAGCAGTCTTTAGGAGGCTGAAGGAGCAGCTGCAAGTTTGCATGCAGGACTGTCTGGAGAAATTCGCTGAAATTATGCTGGCCATCTTGTGTGATCCCAGAATGAATCAGAAATTGACACTGAGAACTGATAACTTGACAACTTGGAGGGACAACTTGATTTGCATGGTGTGGTCCAAGAAAAGTAGGGCACACTTTTTGATGGAAAAGTGCAGCAGCTGGAGGCAGATATTATTTTTTTATCCCCTACCAGCAGCACAAAAACACAGCTTAGTGGTGTAGCTGTGTTTTGGTTAGAGGCATACAACTGTTTACAAATGTCTTCACAGCTCATGGAGCAAATGGCATTTCTCAAATTTAATATTACATATCTAGGTTATCCTTCTCTTAGCTTTGACACTGATTAATTTAAAAATGTTTTCCACTCCAGCTCCTGCCCTCCCTGCTCTGTGGTGGTCATCATTCATCAATACCAATTTCTCAGGGAACTGCTGAACACTCTGTACAAGGGGCTCTAGACATGTGTTTGTCATCCTTCACCCCTAGAGGTGCATTGTTTTATGTACTGCCTACTTACCTGCTACCACACCATCTCCTGCCTTACCTGCTCTGCGCGGTCATCCTCTGTCAATGCTAAATCCTTAGGTAATTTCTGACTGCTGTATCCAAGGGGCTCTAGGAACCTGTTGCTATTCTACTCCCCTAGAAGTGTATTTTTTAGGTTTATGTACTGTCAGGCCTATCTACCTAGTTCATTAACTTTGCTCCCCATTGCTGCTACTCCTGCTTCTGCTCTCCCTGCTCGGTGGTGGTCATCATACATCAATGTCAAGTCATCAGGGAACTGCTGGCCACTTTGTCCAAGGGACCTTAGGCACCTGATGCCATCCTCCTCCCTTCTTCCATAATTAAAATATGTAAAACACTTTTGTGAATACTAGTATAAAAAGGATAAGGAGAATACTGTGATATTTTAGGTTACTTTTAACAATTCTCTTATATATTGATAGAGTGACTTATAGGCAAGAGAGTCAACTGTCCCTTATTGTCATTATGTTAAATATAAATATAAAAGTGTTGGAAGAACATTAATCTATGGCAGGAACATAATGTGAAAAATTACCTAGAACAACATTAGTATAAATATCATCTAAATTATAACATTAATAATATTAACAACCAATATATATTTCAGAATCAATAAACTTAGTTTCAATAAGTAACAGTAAATTACTTTGAATGATCCGTTTCTGAGCACTATCTTCTCCAAAGTGAAGTGGCGATATGAAAATTGAGACAAAACTACTGAAGCTAAAGAATTATCTAAAGTATCTAAAGTATAACATTAATAATATTAACAACCAAAATATATTACAGAATAAATTAACTTAGTTTCAATAAGTAACAGTAAATAACTTTGAATGATCCGTTTCTGAGCACTATCTTCTCCAAAGTGAAGTGGCGATATAAAAATTGAGACAAAACTACTGAAGCTAAAGAATTATCTATGCTGCTAAAAACATAACCATTCAATCTTGTTTCATAAAGTTTACCAAAAGTGATGGTCAGGTGTTGTTCAGAAAAAAATTCTTGAGGGTACACGGTCATATTTGTGAGGCAGGGAGAGAATCCTGACTTTATTTCCAGAGTAAGTATTTACATAGGGATAAGAGAGCCCAATGGAGCTGTTAAGCACATTAAAGCACCACACTGCAAGCATAGATTTTCCGATTCTTGATCTCCAGTGGTCCACTTCAATGGTAGGTGTGCAGACCATTTTAATTGCTGTGTCTTTATTGCTACAATGACAATATAAAATTCAATATATGTAGCCATATTGCGCCTCTTGCAAGAAATCTCAGCAAATCGAAGCAAAACAGTAGTGGAATAATAATATTTTAAAGTCCTTAAACACCAAAGATTTAGCTGCTCTTTATGATCTTAGGATCAACATTGTGTCATGAAAGTTCAGGTATTTACCTATAGCTTGTGTTGAGATCATTGTACCATCTCTCCTTCTTCGCTCAGGTCCCTGTGCTCTTTCAATAATAATAGAAGAAGTTTAACTTTTAAAAGCAACAATTTCTGGTAAATCTGATGCAACAATTTGTATTATGTCCTAATTCCTCATATTTTTAGGTAGCCCCACTATGGGTTAGATTACAAATGATTACTGCATCCTCGGGGCTCTGGTTAACTGTTTCATGAAGCAAAAAAGCCTCACAAAACATATAAAAAAAATTTAAACAGTTCAGTTACACTCAAAATAACGTGGCGAGTAAAGAGTTTGACTTTTCTAATAACCCCTAAACTGCCACACACCCAATCGCAAAGTAACCCACTATACTATTAACCCCTAAACCACTACACTCCATCACAAAGTAACCCACTACACTATAACGCCTAAACTGCCACACCCTCATAGCAAAGTAACCCACTAACATCTAAACCCCTAACCTAACTCCCCCTGTTACCCCAAAACATACTAACCTTACCTTCATCCCAGCAGAGGTCCATCTTCTTATCTTCCTCCCAGCTGTGCTCCATCTTCTTATCTTCATCCCAGTGGCAATCTTCTTATCTTAATCACGGGAGCTATCATCTTAACATCATGCCAGTGGCGGTCTTCATCCATCTTCTTATATTTTGTTGCCGACATCCTCTTCATGCAATCACCAGCTGTGCACTGAATTTTGAATGTGAAGAACCCCCTTTATATAGGGTACCCTTGCATTCCTATTGGATGATTTTCTATTTCAAATTCAAATCAGCCAATAGAAAAAAAATTCCTTCTATTTGCTGATTTGAATTTTAAATTAATTAATTCAATAGGAATGCAAATTCAGTGTGTAGCTGGTGATCACATGAAGAAGATGCTGGGGACAGAAGATACAAAGATGGATGAAAACCCCCAGGATGAAGATAAGATCGCCTCCGAGATGAAGATAAGTAGATGGACCAACGCAGGGAGGAAGATAATAAGGTGGACAGCCACCAGGATGAGGATGACGAGCCGCCCACCTAGATTCATCTTTGGTGAGTACCATCTACAGGGTTTAGTGCTAGGTTTTTGGGTGGGTTCATTTTATTTTTTTTAAGATTAGGTGTTGTTTTTAATTTGTTTTCTGGGCAGCAACAGAGCTAAATTCCCCTTTAAGGGCAATGCTCAGCCAAAAAAGGGCGCTTTTTAGAGTAGTTTTTTTTTCAATTTTTATTCTGGGGTGAGTATTTTTTCAGTGGGGTTTTAGAATAGGCATAAATCTTTTTTTATTTTTCGTAATTTATTTTTTGTTTCTTGTAATGGTAGTTTTTTATTTAAATTAATGTTAGGCTTTTTATTTTTTAAGTAATGTTTTTTCAGGTAAGTTTTTTTTTTATAAAGGTACTGTTAGGTTTTTTGGTTTTTTTTAAGGTAAGGTTAGTCTGTTTTGGGGTAACTTAGGGGGTGTTAGGTTTGGGGGTTTAGCTGTTAGTGGGTTACTTTGTGATGGGGGTTGTGGCGGTTTAAAGGTTAATAGTGTAGTCGGTTACTTTGCGATAGATGTATGGCAGTTTAGGGATTAATAGTGTATTGGGTTACTTTGTGATGCGGGTTGTGGTGGTTTAGAGGTAGTGAGTTACTTTGCAATAAGGGTATGACTGTATAGGGTTTAATTGTGTAGTGGGTTACTTTGCGATGGGAGTTGTGGCAGTTTAGGGGTTAATAGTGTAGTAGGGACTTTGTGATGGGCTATACAGTGGTTTAGCGGTTATTAGAGTAGGGGGCTTATTGTGATTTGGGTTAGTTTGCAAGCATGGGAGTTAGTTTTTTCCCCTTTTGTCTCTCCATTGAAGTCAATGGGAGAGTATGTTAATGCGGTTGCAATATTCTAATTGCTCTTTACATATGTTGGGTTAGCGCGTGTACAATAAATATTTACTTTCAACTTGTTATACGCCCTGATTTGCGCAAAGAGCAGAAGTCCGGCAAAGTTAGTGTGCGAGCAGAAGCAGTAATTACCACTCCACTCGGAAACTAACCCTAAATGTTATAAAAATATATATTGTGGTTGGTTATTCATTTATTCCTTGAAAGACACATTACTGAATCTATGTTGCTGCAGGGATGTCCTGGTTTGAAAGCATACGCAGTCAGATACAGATAAATAATGTTTGCATGATTGGGTGACCTTCTTTTTATGTTAAGAATTATTGCATTAGTTAACACAAAGAGCTCCATGTACTAAGCAATGTAAACTGCTTTCAATCCCTTGTGGGGTAGATCTGGACATGCCAACCATGCTTCCTGCAATGTAAGATGTAGCGGTCATTAGACTGCAACTTCTTATAGTCTCCACAACCTCTTAACTGGTGGAGAGAAATCCCATGGGAAACACTCCAGGTGATTGACAAGCATTTCTATCATACAATTGGTCACACGTGGGAAAGGTAGGCATTACACACTCTTTGGATTCGCTGCCTGTGCACAGCTAAGCCGTGTGGACAGGTTTGCAAGTTGAGAACTTTGTCCACAATGCGTTTAATACATGAGGCCCAAAGAGTACATTTAAAATCAATAGATATATCAGAATTCATTTTATTTACAAAAACAGTTATTGAAATAAGCGCATATTATTAAACTTTGAATAAATTTGTTAGTACATTTTCAAAACATGAATGGTTTGAGGAGAGACACATATTCCCTAGGCATGCAGCACCTGTAATAAAGGAGGGAATATTTTAAAATCAGTCTTTGTTTTGTAAACTGTCCAAATATACCTTATATTAAAGGGACACAAAACCCAAAACATTTCTTTCATGATTCAGGTAGAGAATACAATTTTAACCCCTTAATGACCACAACACTTTTCCATTTTCTGTCCGTTTGGGACCAAGGCATTTTTACATTTTTGCGGTGTTTATGTTTAGCTGTAATTTTCCTCTTACTCATTTACTGTACTCACACATATTATATACCGTTTTTCTCGCCATTAAATGGACTTTCAAAACGTACCTTTATTTTCATCATATCTTATAATTTACTATAAAACAATTTAAAAATATAAGGAAAAAATTGAAAAAAACACACTTTTTTTTAACTTTGACCCCCAAAATCTGTTACACATCTACAACCACCAAAAATAAACATGCTAAATAGTTTCTAAATTTTGTCCTGAGTTTAGAAATACCCAATGTTTACATGTTCTTTGCTTTTTTTGCAAGTTATAGGGTCATAAATACAAGTAGCACTTTGCTATTTCCAAACCACTTTTTTCCAAAATTAGCACTAGTTACATTGGAACACTAATATCTTTCAGGAATCCCTGAATATCCCTTGACATGTATATATATTTTTTTAGAAGACATCCCAAAGTATTGATCTAGGCCCATTTTGGTATATTTCATGCCACCATTTCACCGCCAACTGCGATCAAATAAAAAAAATTGTTCATTTTTTCACAAACTTTAGGTTTCTCACTGAAATTATTTACAAACAACTTATGCAATTATAGAATAAATCGTTGTAAATGCTTCTCTGGGATCCCCTTTGTTCATAAATAGCAGACATATATGGCTTTGCCTTTGCTTTTTGGTAATTATAAGGCTGCTAAATGCCACTGCGCACCACACGTGTATTATGCCCAGCAGTGAAGGGGTTAATTAGGGAGCATGTAGGGAGCTTCTAGGGTTAATTTTAGCTTTAGTGTAGTAGACAACTCCAAGTATTGATCTAGGCCCATTTTCATATATTTCATGCCACCATTTCACCGCCAAATGCGATCAAATTTAAAAAAAGTTACATTTTTCACAATTTTAGGTTTCTCACTGAAATTATTTACAAACAGCTTGTGCAATTATGGCACAAATGCTTGTAAATGCTTCTCTGGGATCCCCTTTGTTCAGAAATAGCAGACGTATATGACTTTGGCGTTGCTTTTTGGTAATCAGAAGGTCGCTAAATGCTGCTGCGCATCACATGTGTATTATGGCTAGCAGTGAAGGGGTTAATTAGGTAGTTTGTAGGGAGCTTGCAGGGTTAATTTTAGCTTTAGTGTAGAGATCAGCCTCCCAACTGACACATCCCACCCCCTGATCCCTCCCAAACAGCTCCCTTCCCTCCCTCACCCCACAATTGTCCCGCCATCTTAAGTAGTGGCAGAAAGTCTGCCAGTACTAAAATAAAAGTTTTTTTTTTTTTTTAAATAAAAAAAAATAAGCATATTTACATATGCTGCTGTGTAGGATCCCCCCTTAGCCCCCAACCTCCCTGATCCCCCCCCCCCAAAACAGCTCTCTAACCCTCCCCCTCTGCCTTATTTGGGGCCATCTTGGGTACTGGCAGCTGTCTGCCAGTACTCAGTTTGCAAAAAAAAAATGGTTTTTATTTATGTTTTTTTTTTCTTTTTCTGTAGTGTAGCTTCCCCCCTCCCACAGACCAACCCCCACCACCAACGAGAGTGGCTCTCTCTGCATCAGATGGCTACAAAAGGTTATTGCAGGATGCCTCCATATCGAGGCATTACTGCAATAACCGGAAAGCAGCTTGAAGTGAGAAGGATCGCTTCCAGATGCTTTCCACACCGAGGACGTGCAGAGTATGTCCTCAGGCGTTAACTGCCTTTTTTTGAGGACGTACCCTGCATGTCCTCGGTCATTAAGGGGTTAAACAACATTCCAATTTACTTCTATTATCTAATTTACTTAAAGGGACAGTCTACACCAGAATTCATATTGTTTAAAAAGATATATAATCCATTTATTACCCATTCCCTTGTTTTGCACAATCAACATTTTTATATAAATACACTTTTTACCTCTGTGATTACCTTGTATTTATTTTAAGCCCTTATTTCAGTTCTTTTGACAGACATCCAGTTTAGCCAATCAGAGGTGGCTCACCTGGAAACTCCTCATGCATGAGCACAGTGTTTATCTATATGACACACAAGAACTAACACCCTCTAGTGGTGAAAATCTGTCAAAATGCCCTGAGAGAAGAGGCGGCCTTCAAGGGCTTAGAAATTAGCATATGAACTTCCTAGGCTTAGCTTTAAACTAAGAATACTAAGGCCTAGATTTAGAGTTTTGTCGGTAACGACCCGCGTAGCTAACGCTGGCTTTTTTCTGGCCGCACCTTTTAAATACCTCTGGTATTTAGAGTTCACAGAATGGCTGCGTTCGGCTCCAAAAAAGGAGCGTACAGGCATATTTACTGCCACTGCAACTCTCGATACCAGAGTTGCTTACGGATGCGGCCAGCTTCAAAAACGTGCTCGTGCACGATTCCCCCATAAAAAACAATGGGGCTGTTTGAGCTGAAAAAAAACCTAACACCTACCAAAAAACCGCGTTCAGCTCCTAACGCAGCCCCATTGTTTCCTATGGGGAAACACTTCCTACGTCTGCACCTAACACCCTAACATGTACCCCGAGTCTAAACACCCCTAACCTTACACTTATTAAAATCTAATCTGCCGCCCCCGCTATCGCTGACCCCTGCATATTATTTTTAACCCCTAATCTGCCCCTCCGTACACCCCCGCCACCTACATTATCCCTATGTACCCCTAATCTGCTGCCCTAACATCGCTGACCCCTATATTATATTTATTAACCCCTAATCTGCCGCCCCAACGTCGCCTCCACCTAACTACACTTATTAACCCCTAATATACCGACCGGACCTGAGCGCTACTATAATAAATGTATTAACCCCTAATCCGCCTCACTCCCGCCTCAATAACCCTATAATAAATAGTATTAACCCCTAATCTGCCGACAGGAGCTCACCGCTACTATAATAAATTTATTAACCCCTAAAGCTAAGTCTAACTTTAACCCTAACACCCCCCTAAATTAAATATAATTTAAATCTAACGAAATAAATTAACTCTTATTAAAAAAATTATTCCTACTTAAAGCTAAATACTTACCTGTAAAATAAACCCTAATATAGCTACAATATAAATTATAATTATATTATAACTATTTTAGGATTTATATTTATTTTACAGGAACTTTGTATTTATTTTAACCAGGTACAATAGCTATTAAATAGTTAATAACTATTTAATAGCTAAAATAGTTAAAATAATTACAAAATTACCTGTAAAATAAATCCTAACCTAAGTTACAATTAAAACTAAACACTACACTATCAATAAATAAATTAAATACAATTCCTACAAATAAATACAATTAAATAAACTAACTAAAGTACAAAAAATAAAAAAGAACTAAGTTACAAAAAATAAAAAAATATTTACAAACATTAGAAAAAAATTACAACAATTTTAAACTAATTACACCTTCTCTAAGCCCCCTAATAAAATAACAAAGACCCCCAAAATAAAAAAATGCCCTACCCTATTCTAAATTACAAAAGTTCAAAGCTCTTTTACCTTACCAGCCCTGAACAGGGCCCTTTGCGGGGCATGCTCCAAAGAATTCAGCTCTTTTGCCTGTAAAAAAACACATACAATACCCCCCCCCCCAACATTACAACCCACCACCCACATACCCCTAATCTAACCCAACCCCCCCTTAAATAAACCTAACACTAAGCCCTTGAAGATCTTCCTACCTTATCTTCACCTCGCCGGGTATCACACAGATCGGTCCTGGCTCCAAAATCTTCATCCAACCCAAGCGGGGGCTAGACATCCATCATCCGGCGGCTGAAGAGGTCTAGAAGAGGCTCCAAAATCTTCATCCTATCCGGGAAGAAGAGGCGATCCAGACCGGCAACCATCTTGATCCAAGCGGCATCTTCTATCTTCATCCGATGAGGACCGGCTCCATCATGAAGACCTCCAGCGCGGATCAATCTTCTTCCGACGACGTCCAACTGAAGAATGACGATTCTTTTAAGGGACGTCATCCAAGATGGCGTCCCTCGAATTCCGATTGGCTGATAGGATCAGCCAATCGGAATTAAGGTAGGAAAATTCTGATTGGCTGATGGAATCCGCGCTGGAGGTCTTCACGATGGAGCCAGTCCTCATCGGATGAAGATAGAAGATGCCGCTTGGATCAAGATGGTTGCCGGTCTGGATCACCTCTTCTTCCCGGATAGGATGAAGATTTTGGAGCCTCTTCTGGACCTCTTCAGCCGCCGGATGATGGATGTCTAGCCCCCGCTTGAGTTGGATGAAGATTTTGGAGCCAGGACCGATCGGTGATACCCGGTGAGGTGAAGATAAGGTAGGAAGATCTTCAGGGGCTTAGTGTTAGGTTTATTTAAGGGGGGTTTGGGTTAGATTAGGGGTATGTGGGTGGTGGGTTGTAATGTTGGGGGGGGTATTGTATGTGTTTTTTTACAGGCAAAAGAGCTGAATTTCTTGGGGCATGCCCCGCAAAGGGCCCTGTTCAGGGCTGGTAAAGTAAAAGAGCTTTGAACTTTTGTAATTTAGAATAGGGTAGGGCATTTTTTTATTTTGGGGGTCTTTGTTATTTTATTAGGGGGCTTAGAGTAGGTGTAATTAGTTTAAAATTGTTGTAATATTTTTCTAATGTTTGTAAATATTTTTTTATTTTTTGTAACTTAGTTCTTTTTTTATTTTTTGTACTTTAGTTAGTTTATTTAATTGTATTTATTTGTAGGAATTGTATTTAATTAATTTATTGATAGTGTAGTGTTAGGTTTAATTGTAACTTAGGTTAGGATTTATTTTACAGGTAATTTTGTAATTATTTTAACTATTTTAGCTATTAAATAGTTCTTAACTATTTAATAGCTATTGTACCTGGTTAAAATAAATACAAAGTTGCCTGTAAAATAAATATTAATCCTAAAATAGCTATAATATAATTATAATTTATGTTGTAGCTATATTAGGGTTTATTTTAAGGTAAGTATTTAGATTTAAATAGGAATAATTTATTTAATAAGAGTTAATTTATTTAGTTAGAATAAAATTATATTTAACTTAGGGGGGTGTTAGGGTTAGGGTTAAAATTAGCTTTAGGGGTTAAAAAATTTATTAGAGTAGCGGTGAGCTCCGATCGGCAGATTAGGGGTTAATACTTGAAGTTAGGTGTCGGCGATGTTAGGGAGGGCAGATTAGGGGTTAATACTATTTATTATAGGGTTATTGAGGCGGGAGTGAGGCGGATTAGGGGTTAATAACTGTATTATAGTAGCGGTGCGGTCCGGTCGGCAGATTAGGGGTTAATAAGTGTAGGCAGGTGGAGGCGACGTTGAGGGGGGCAGATTAGGGGTTAATAAATATAATATAGGGGTCGGCGGTGTTAGGGGCAGCAGATTAGGGGTACATAGCTATAATGTAGCTGGCGGCGGCGTGTGGACGGCAGATTACGGGTTAATAATAATATGCAGGGGTCAGCGATAGCGGGGGCGGCAGATTAGGGGTTAATAAATATAATATAGGGGTCGGCGGTGTTAGGGGCAGCAGATTAGGGGTACATAGGGATAACGTAGTTGGCGGCAGTGTACGGAGCGGAAGATTAGGGGTTAAAAATTTTTATAGAGTGGCGGCGATGTGGGGGGGTCTCGATTTAGGGGTACATAGGTAGTTTATGGGTGTTAGTGTACTTTAGAGCACAGTAGTTAAGAGCTTTATGAACCGGCGTTAGCCCAGAAAGCTCTTAACTACTGACTTTTTTCTGCGGCTGGAGTTTTGTTGTTAGATTTCTAACGCTCACTTCAGACACGACTCTAAATACCGGAGTTAGAAAGATCCCATTGAAAAGATAGGATACACAATTGACGTAAGGGGATCTGCGGTATGGAAAAGTCGCGGCTGAAAAGTGAGCGTTAGACCCTTTCCTGACTAACTCCAAATACCGGCGGTAGCCTAAAACCAGCGTTAGGAGCCTCTAACGCTGGTTTTCACGGCTACCGCCAAACTCTAAATCTAGGCCTAAGAGAACAAAGCAAAATTGATGATAAAAGTAAATTGGAAAATTGTTTAAAATTACATTCTCTATCTGAATCATGACATTATTTTGGACTAGACTGTCCCTTTAATTCTTTAGATATCCTTTGTTGAATAAATAGTAATGCACATGGGTGAGCCAATCACATAAGGCATCTATGTGCAACCACCAATCAGCAGATACTGAGCCTATCTAGAAATGCTTTTTGGCAGAGGATATCAAGAGAATGAAGCAAATTAGATAACAGAAGTAAATTGGATTTTTTTTTTTAAATTGCATGCTCTTTCTAAATCATGAAAGAAAAAATATGGGCTTCAAGTCCCTTTAAGGTGACCAGACGTCCCTTAAATTGTTCAAAATGTCACAAATTTTCCCCAATAGTATGAGCATGTTGCTGATGTTCCCAGGAGGAGCTGTCAGCAAGAAATCTCTCCCGTTTCAACAGTTAGTAATGTCATCAAAGGTGGAGGCTTCAGGAGAGATCTCTGCTCACTTGAGTCTCCCGTTCACAAACTCCAGGAGCATCTTTAGTGTGTCCGTAACAGCTTCAGCAGTTTTGTTTTTGTTTGCCTCTTCCTAGTTCACTAGATTCAGTTAAAAAGGCTAGTTTGCAGGTCAAACTTTACTTTCTGCTTGCCTTATATTTTGCAAGTATCTTAGTGAGTCCTGCTAACCTGCATCCTGTCTGACACAGAGGAGACCAGATATTGGCCAGAAAATCAGGATAGGAGACTAGTGTGTCGGCAGCAGTGTGTAGGTGTGTCCCTGCTTCAGCACAAATTTTTTTATTTTACAGGCAACTTTGTATTTATTTTAACTAGGTACAATAGTTATTAAATAGTTATTAACTATTTAATAGCTACCTAGTTAAAATAATTACAAAATTACCTGTAAAATAAATCGTAAAATAAATCGTAACCTAAGTTACAATTAAACCTAACACTACACTATCAATAAATAAATTAACTAAACTACCTACAATTAACTACAATTAAATCAACTAAACTAAATTACAAAAAACCCCCCACTAAATTATAAAAAATAAAAAAAGATTACAAGAATTATAAACTAATTACACCTACTCTAAGCCCCCTAAAAAAATAACAAAGCCCCCCAAAATAAAAAAATGCCCTACCCTATTCTAAAATAAAAAGTTAACAGCTCTATTACCTTACCAGCCCTTAAAAGGGCTTTTTGCGGGGCATGCCCCAAAGAAACCTGTAAAAAAAAACATACAATTACCCCCCCCAACATTACAACCCACCACCCACATACCCCTACTCTGTTCTGATCGGAACAGCCAATAGAATGCGAGCTCAATCTGATTGGCTGATTGGATCAGCCAATCGTATTGAACTTGAATCTGATTGGCTGATTCAATCAGCCAATCAGATTTTTCCTGCCTTAATTCCGATTGGCTGATAGAACGTTTTTCAAGCTGGCCGCTACCGTAAGCAACGCTGGTATTGAGAATTGAAGTGGCGGAAAATTATGCTCTACGCTCCCTTTTTGGAGCCTAACGCAGAAATTCAGACAACTCTAAATACCAGCGTTATTTAAAAGGTGCGGGGGAAAAAAAACATGTGTAGCTAACGCACCCCTTTGGCCGCAAAACTCTAAATCTAGGTGTGTGTTAATAATAGTAATTTTATTTAGATTAATTTAAATTATATTTAACTTAGGGGGTGTTAGGGTTAGGGTTAGACTTAGGTTTAGGGGTTAATAACTTTAATATAGTGGCGGCGGTGTAGGGGGGGCAGGATAGGGGTTAATAAGTTTAATGTAGGGGGCGGTGGGCTCTGGGAGCAGCGGTTTAGGGGTTACACATTTTATTTAGTTGCGGCGGGGTCCGGGGGCGGCGGTTTAGGGGTTAAACATTTTATTTAGTTGCGGCGGGGTACGGGAGCAGCAGTTTAGGGGTTAATAAGTATAAAGAAGGTGGCAGCGGTGTAGGGGGGTCAGATTAGGGGTGTTTAGACTCGGGGTACATGTTAGGGTGTTAGGTGCAGACACTTCCCATAGGAATCAATGGGATACCGGGCAGCAGCGAACATGAGATTTCGCTGCTTTCAGACTCTCATTGATTCCTATGGGATCCGCCGCCTCCAGGGTGGCGGATTGAAAACCAGGTACGCTGGGCCGGAATAGTGGTGAGCGTACCTGGTTGTTCTTTGATAACTAGCAAAAGTATTCAGATTGTGCTGAACTTGCATTCAGAACATCTGGAGTGACATAAGCATCGATTTGTGTCGGACTGAGTCCGGCGTATCGTTTGTTACATCACTATATTCTACTTTTGCCGGTCTGTAGGGCTTGATAACTATGGCGAATCAGCCTCGCCACAAATATGCTGCGGAATTCCAGCGTATTTGCTGTTGACGGCTTGATAAATAATAGTAATCACCTGCTTTAGAGGGAGGTTACATTAATTTCATTGGTTATAGCCTGAGGAAACGGCGTGGTTAATGCCGAGAAACGAGTAGCGTTAATACTAAATTGTTTTTACTGCTGTATTAAAAATTTTATTATCCCCTATACTTTTCTATCTATCTACATAAAGTTTGATCATTTTTCAACGTTCTTGAGTCTACTTTATCTTACGGTCTCCATTGATCTACCTCCTGGAATACACTAGGACTGCCTATATTTGCTGTGTCTGATACGTGCACTGGGTCACTACAATAACCCAGTAGGCGTCATTTGCACCACTGTTTGCGCACCGAATTGTGAGTACTCTGTCATTTTGGATCCTAAATGCGGAGGCTTTACCATATTGCTCTGCACTAGGATTCTCCCTTCTTATTTCCAATTTTTAGATTACTGAATCGTCGTTTGATTCCGGGAGGTGCCGCCCTTGTTTGTGCACAGTCAGCTGGGACACTGCTGAGTTCCCAGATCATCTCCCTACCATTAACACTCACACAGCTATTTTGTACCCCATTGGCTACACTAGGAGGCGCCCTTTCTCTTTTTCTATATTGTTTCAAGAATAAACATATAGTGTATGAAATCAGGTTCAGAGTGAGTTTTCCTCCAGGCACGCTCATCAGTACAGGAGCATTTTTGCAAATATTGTGTTTGCTGACAGTGCCAGGGCTGTAACTGACAGCGTGATGCTTTGCGCAGTTGGGGAGGGGCAAGTGTGTCTAGTGCAGAGGAGAGAGTTTTGTTATAGTGGGCTGTAGCGAGATCAGTACAGATTATAGTGGAAGTGTGAGGGAGGATATCTTGAATGATATTTGAAAATTGGAGCAGATCCACAGCATGTAGATTTCTACATGTGCTGGGGCGGGATGGAGAAGTAGGTTTAGCGGTTGAATTAATATTATAGGTGACCAGGTGATGGTATGAAATGGGAAAAGAACGACAGGTGAGGTCAGATATAGAGCAGGGGTAGGAAAATACCAGGTCGAGGGAGTGTCCATCACAGTAAGTAGGGAACAGGGTGGATTGTGAGAGACCGAAGGAGGATGTGAGTGAAAGAAGTTCGGTTGTCAATTGGAATGTTGAAGTCCCCAAGAAATATGGTTGGTATATTTGTAGAGAGAAAGTGAGAAAGCCAGGCGGCAAAGTAGTCAAGGAATTGGGAGGTCGGTCCAGGAGGGCGATAGATGACTGCCACTTTGAGGGAGAGGGGGGAGAACAGGCAAATACAGTGGAAAAGGAGAAGGAGGAGGAGAGAGATGGGAATGGAGGTAGGTACTGATAAGTGCAGGAGGGGGAGAGCAGGATCCCAACACCGCCGCCACATTTCTCACCTGGCCTAGGGATATGGCTAAAGTGAAGACCACCAAGTGTGAGAGCAGCAGTGGAAACTGTGTCAGAAGAAGATAGCCAGGTTTCGGTAATTGCTAAAGGGTGAAATCTTTTGATATAAACAGGTCATGAGTGGTTGTAAGCTTATTGCAGACAGAGCGAGAGTTCCATAGTGTGCAAGTGAAAGGAGTGTGTGCGTACGGGATGCATTGGATGGAAATGAGGTTATGTGTGTTGCTTTTATTAAAGTTTCTATAGGGAGTGCGTGATTGGGTAATGGTGGGAATGAGGGTGGGCCCAGGATTTGGAGAGATGTTGCCTGATGCTAATAGCAGCAAGATGGAAAGTAAGAGTAGGTGAGAATGAGATATATATATAGGGGTATTTCTGTGAGTTGGTGCAGTTTAGTGACATAGATTTTAAAATAGAAAGAAGTTAATGAGAGCTAAGGTATGGAGAGGAAAGGAGAGAGGGGCCTATATAAACTGCACGTGGAGAAGGGTAAGGTATGAGCATGTGAGCATGCCTTTGGAATAAGCATGAGACTGTTGTTGAAAGGAAAAACAGTCCTGAAAACATAGCAGAATAATAAGTGCAAAAGATTGTTTTTGAAATGAAAATATTTAGCTTGCCTCAAATCTTCTTCAAATCTTGTTCAATTCTTGACTAATTCTTAGTGCTGCCACTTAAAGATGTCACTTAGAGAGATGGTGTGCTCTGCAAATTCTAAACCCTGCAAATGCTTTCCCTAAAGCTGATCTTAGATTAATAGGGCTTCTGCAGAAAGCTGAGTTTAATTAATTAATTAATTGATTGAGTGGAGACAGGGAGATAAGTGACACCCAGGTGATAAAATTAAGAACTAGAACCAGAACTAGATCAAAGGGATAGATGCAAGTTAAACAAAGTTGGGTGGGGATTAGTTAATTAATTAAGCTAAGTTAAGATATAAGTAAATACAAATGCTGGGGACAGGATATGATCAGATCCAGGCATAGAAAGAGGTTTACATGGGAGACATACCAGAGAATAAGTTTTAAAGCAGTGTTTAAAAGATCCAGGAAGAGACAGCAGTTTACATCGGAGACATACCAGAGAATAAGTTAAAGAACAGTCGCCTAGATTTAGAGTTCTGCATTAGCCGTCAAAAGAAGTGTTAAGGGCTCCTAACGCTGCTTTTTACCACCCGCTGGTATTTAGTCAGTCAGGAAAGGGTCTAACGCTCACTTTCCAGCCGTGACTTTTCCATACTGCAGATCCCCTTACACCAATTGCGTATCCTATCTTTTCAATGGGATCTTCCTAACGCCGGTATTTAGAGTCTTGGCTGAAGTGAGCGTTAGAACTCTAACGACAAAACTCCAGCCGCAGAAAAAAGTCAGGAGTTAAGAGCTTTATGGGCTAATGCCGGTTTATAAAGCTCTTAACTACTGTGCTCTAAAGTACACTAACACCCATAAACTACCTATGTACCCCTAAACCGAGGCCCCCCACATCGCCGCCACTCTAATCATTTTTTTAACCCCTAATCTGCCGACCGCACACCACCGCCACCTACATTATCCTTATGAACCCCTAATCTGCTGCCCCTAACATCGCCGACACCTACATAATATTTATTATCCCCTAATCTGACACCCCAACATCGCCGCTTCCTTACCTACACTTATTAACCCCTAATCTGCCGACCGGACCTCGCCGCCACTATAATATATGTATTAACCCCTAAACTGCCGCACTCCCGCCTCAAAAACCCTATAATAAATAGTATTAACCCCTAATCTGCCCTCCCTAACATCTTTGACACCTAACTTCAAGTATTAACCCCTAATCTGCCGACCGGACCTCGCCGCTAGTCTAATAAATATATTAACCCCTAAAGCTAAGTCTAACCCTAACACTAACACCCCCCTATGTTAAATATAATTTTTATCTAACAAAATAAATTAAATCTTATTATTACCTGTAAAATAAATCCTAATATAGCTACAATATAACGAATAATTATATTGTAGCTATTTTAGGATTTATATTTATTTTACAGGCAACTTTGTATTTATTTTAACTAGGTACAATAGCTATTAAATAGTTAATATCTATTTAATATCTACCTAGTTAAAATAAGTACAAAATTACCTGTAAAATAAATCCTAACCTAAGTTACAATTAAACCTAACACTACACTATCAATAAATAAATTAACTAAACTGCCTACAATTACCTACAATTAAATCAACTAAACTAAATTACAATCGGAATTCGAGGGACGCCATCTTGGATGATGTCACTTAAAGGAACCTTCATTCGTCGTCTAGTCGTCAGGAGAAGAGGATGTTCCGCGCCGGAGATCTTGAAGATGGAGCCGCTCCTCGTCGGATGGATGAAGATAGAAGATGCTGCTTGGATGAAGATGTTTGCTGGTCCGGATGTTCTCTTCTGCCCGGATAGGATGAAGACTTCTGCTGCTCCGGATGTCTTCTTTTGGTCCATCACTGCTCGGCTGAGTGAAGACGACTCAAGGTAGGGAGATCTTCAGGGGGGTAGTGTTAGGTTTATTTAAGGGGGGTTTGGGTTAGAGTAGGGGTATGTGGGTGGTGGGTTGTAATGTTGGGGGGTGGTATTGTGTTTTTTTTACAAGCAAAAGAGCTGATTTCTTTGGGGCATGCCCCGCAAAAAGCCCTTTTAAGGGCTGGTAAGGTAATAGAGCTGTTAACTTTTTATTTTAGAATAGGGTAGGGCATTTTTTTATTTTGGGGGGCTTTGTTATTTTTTAGGGGGCTTAGAGTAGGTGTAATTAGCTTAAAATTCTTGTAATCTTTTTTAATTTTTTTGTAATTTAGTTTTGTTTTTTTTGTAATTTAGTTTAGTTGATTTAATTGTAGGTAATTGTAGGTAGTTTAGTTAATTAATTTATTGATAGTGTAGTGTTAGGTTTAATTGTAACTTAGGTTAGGATTTATTTTACAGGTAATTTTGTAATTATTTTAACTAGGTAGCTATTAAATAGTAAATAACTATTTAATAGCTATTGTACCTAATTAAAATAAATACAAAGTTGCCTGTAAAATAAATATAAATGCTAAAATAGCTAAAATATAATTATTCGTTATATTGTAGCTATATTAGGGTTTATTTTACAGGTAATATTTAGCTTTAAATAGGATTAATTCATTTAATAAGAAATAATTTATTTCGTTAGATTTAAATTATATTTAATTTAGGGGGTGTTAGGGTTAGGGTTAGACTTAGCTTTAGGGGTTAATACATTTATTATAGTAGCGGCGAGGTCCGATCAGCAGATTAGGGGTTAATACTTGAAGTTAGGTGGCGGCGACATGGGGGGGGGCAGATTAGGGGTAATAAATATTATGTAGGTGCCGGCAATGTTAGGGGCAGCAGATTAGGGGTACATAGGGATAATGTAGTTTGCGGCGGTGTGCAGTCGGCAGATTAGGGGTTAAAAATATTTATTAGAGTGGCAGCGATGTGGGGGGACCTTGGTTTAGGGGTACATAGGTAGTTTATGGGTGTTAGTGTACTTTAGAGCACAGTAGTTAAGAGCTGTATGAACCGGCGTTAGCCCAGAAAGCTCTTAACTCCTGACTTTTGTCTGCAGCTGGAGTTTTGTCGTTAGAGTTCTAACGCTCACTTCAGCCAAGACTCTAAATACCGGCGTTAGGAAGATCCCATTGAAAAGATAGGATACGCAATTGGCGTAAGGGGATCTGCGGTATGGAAAAGTCGCAGATGGAAAGTGAGCATAAGACCCTTTCCTGACTGACTCTAAATACCAGCGGGCGGCCAAAACCAGCGTTAGGACCCCTTAACGCTGCTTTTGACGGCTACCGCAGAACTCTAAATCTAGGCATAAATTATTCCTATTTAAAACTAAATACTTACCTATAAAATAAACCCTAAGATAGCTACAATATAACTAATAATTACATTGTAGCTATTTTAGGGTTTATTTTTGTTTTACAGGCAACTTAACTATTTAATAAATACCTAGTTAAAATAAATACAAATATACCTGTAAAATAAAACCTAACCTAAGTTACAATTACACCTAACACTATACTACAATTAAATAAATTAAATTAATTAAATACAATTACCTACAATTAAATAAAATTAACTAAAATTAACTAAAGTACAAAAAAAAAATACTAAATTACAGAAAATAAAAAAATTTAAAAGAATTTTAAACTAATTACACCTAATCTAAGCCCCCTAATAAAATAAAAAATCCCTCCAAAATAATAAAATTCCCTACCCTATACTAAATTACAAATAGCCCTTAAAAGGGCTTTTTGTGGGGCATTGCCCCAAAGTAATCAGCTCTTTTACCTGTAAAAAAAGAAATACACCCACCCCCCAACATTAAAACCCACCACCCACACACCCAACCCTACTCTAAAACCCACCCAAACCCCCCTTAAAAAAACCTTAAACACTAACCCCTGAAGATCTCCCTACCTTGAGCCGTCTTCACCCAGAAGGGCCTAAGTCCTCAACGAATCCGGCCGAAGTGGTCCTCCAGATGGGCAGAAGTCTTCATCCAATCCGGCCAGAAGAGGTCCTCCAGATGGGCAGAAGTCTTCATCCAGGCGGCATCTTCTATCTTCTTCCATCCGATGAGGAGCGGCTCCATCTTGAAGACATCCGACGCGGAGCATCCATCGATCCGACAACTAAATGACAAATAACGGTTCCTTTAAATGATGTCATCCAAGATGGCGTCCCTTGAATTCCGATTGGCTGATAGGATTCTATCAGCCAATCGGAATTAAGGTAGGAAAAATCTGATTGGCTGATGTAATATATATTCGTTCTTTTGGAATGTTATCACGACCAATGGTTGATAAAGTCGTATTCAGAATTCAGGCCCCCAGGTCTCTTAGTTTGGAGCCTGAAAATCCAATACATTTCCTGCCTTGAAAGGACCTTAAAGTGGTCTCCCCCTCTCTTCTGGGGTTGGACTTTTTCAATAATCGTCCACTTAAGTGAACGACAATCCTTGTCATGTTTTTGTACAAAATGGGTCACTAGTGTGGTACTGCTCTTGCCCACCCGGATAGTGGACAAATGTTCGCGTATCCTTGAGCGGACATCCCTGGTGGTCAGACCCACATATTGTAGATTACACTCCTCACACCAGAGGAGGTAAACACAATATGTGGACTTGCAGTTCACACATGAGGAAATATCAAAAATTTCCCCTGTGACCATTGAGGAAAAAGTGGTGCCTACTTGTACGTGTTCACATGCTTTGCATTGTGAGTATCCGCATCTGTATGTTCCTCTTTGGCTGAGCCAGGAAGAAGTACCTGTCACTGGAGTAGCTCTTTTTAACTGGGAAGGGGAAACAAGATTGCCTATTGTTTTATTTCTCCTGTAGGAAAACCTACAGCCTTTCTTCACCGTCTCTGTGAGGGCATCATCTGCCACCAACAACCGAAAATTATTTCGGACTATATTACAGATCTGTGGATATTGAGCTGAATAATCTGTTACAAAGGTAAGTGTATTCTCAGAACTTTTTTTAGGAATTTGTTTGTCTTGAAGGAGACTTCCTCGTGGGATGCTATTTACTTCATTTCTGGCTCTTTTGATAACTTTTCTACTGTACCCCCCGTTGTTGCAGACGTCTCTCCAGATCATCCGCATGTGTCGCATAACTTTGGGATAAGGTACAGTTGCGTTTAATACGCACAAATTGGCCTTTGGCCAATTTGTAGGGCATGTGTTTAGGATGGCAACTTTTGGCGTGAATATACGGACACAACATCACAACAATATGTGTCCCTATATTCAATGATACCACATGAATGGGGTATTCAAGCAGTCGCATATTTTTTGGAAGAGGGAACTACCCACAGTGAGCCATTCATCTCCTTTGTTCTTAATGTCACTAAATTCCTGCTATCCCACAATTATTTTCGGTTTGAGGGGGAATTCTATCTGCAGAGACGTGGGACTGCAATGGGGGCTAAATTTGCCCCCACTTACGCCAACCTGTTCATGGGTTGGTGGGAGCGGTCCCACGTCTATGCGGCTGGAAACCCCTTCAGATCGAAAATCAAACTGTATATTCGTTATATAGATGATCTTCTATTTATATTGAAGGGTACTAAAGAACAAGCGCAGGACTTTGTCGACTATTTGGGCCTCAATGAGGTGAATCTAAGATTCACATTCGAGTTTAGCCCAACTTGAGTACACTATTTGGATTTGGAACTAAGGGGCTGGTCCTCTGGGAGGGTCTCCTCACAGGTGTATAGGAAGCCCATCTCAGGAAACAGCCTCTTACACGCCAAAAGTTGCCATCCTAAACAGATGCCCTACTCAGTGGCCAAAGGCCAATTTGTGCGTATTAAACGCAACTGTACCTTATCCCAAACTTATGCGACACATGCGGATGATCTGGAGAGACGTCTGCAACAACAGGGGTACAGTAGAAAAGTTATCAAAAGAGCCAGAAATGAAGTAAATAGCATCCCACGAGGAAGTCTCCTTCAAGACAAACAAATTCCTAAAAAAAGTTCTGAGAATACACTTACCTTTGTAACAGATTATTCAGCTCAATATCCACAGATCTGTAATATAGTCCGAAATCATTTTCGGTTGTTGGTGGCAGATGATGCCCTCACAGAGACGGTGAAGAAAGGCTGTAGGTTTTCCTACAGGAGAAATAAAACAATAGGCAATCTTGTTTCCCCTTCCCAGTTAAAAAGAGCTACTCCAGTGACAGGTACTTCTTCCTGGCTCAGCCACAGAGGAACATACAGATGCGGATACTCACAATGCAAAGCATGTGAACACGTACAAGTAGGCACCACTTTTTCCTCAATGGTCACAGGGGAAATTTTTGATATTTCCTCATGTGTGAACTGCAAGTCCACATATTGTGTTTACCTCCTCTGGTGTGAGGAGTGTAATCTACAATATGTGGGTCTGACCACCAGGGATGTCCGCTCAAGGATACGCGAACATTTGTCCACTATCCGGGTGGGCAAGAGCAGTACCACACTAGTGACCCATTTTGTACAAAAACATGACAAGGATTGTCGTTCACTTAAGTGGACAATTATTGAAAAAGTCCAACCCCAGAAGAGAGGGGGAGACCGCTTTAAGGTCCTTTCAAGGCAGGAAATGTATTGGATTTTCAGGCTCCAAACTAAGAGACCTGGGGGCCTGAATTCTGAATACGACTTTATCAACCATTGGTCGTGATAACATTCCAAAAGGATATGTATCCCCTGTGAGTGCCCTTGTTAGACCCATTTCCATTTTACTTTTGATTGGTCTTAAGATCAATTATCAATATGAAGTATGGTCTCTAGTCATAGGTTCAGTTACAAATATATATAAATTTGTACATATTTACATAACTTTGGTTCTATTTTCCCATACACATATTTCTCAATCTTTTACGTATTGAGAAATAATTAGATAATTTTGGACATTTTGGCCATATCTCTTGTCATAGGCTCAATTTTGGGTTTTTTTCAGTATATATATTTTTTCATTATTATTATTCACAGGCACCTTCGGATATATATTAGGGTGCATTAGGATCTATTGGTTGGTGCATATACATGAAATATACTTTTTTTATTATTTTGCATTATTATTATTTTATATATATCTTTATTTCATTTTGTATACTTAAGTTCATGATGTAGTTTGTAAACCAAATGTAGTGATCTTTTTACTGATGGGTATAATCTTATAGCAAGGTACAATTTATATATATTGTTAATTCTTTGTAAATGAATTTAAACTTATATATATATGATCAACCCAAGTCCCCCATTTTGTACATTTAAATGAAATATTTTTATTACCCACACTCCTCCAAACATAACATCAGGGCAAGTACAGACAATTAAGCATAAAGAAACATCAGAACACAGGTTACAGTTATTGTATTACATAAGAAATTCTCCCGCTATGGTGTCCCATTTTTCAAAAGAAAAAGAAAAAAAAAAGAAAAAGTCTTTTCAGTATTGAGACTTCCCAAAGTTTATGACTGCACCTGTTTCGACTCTCGTCGTAAAGGCTGCTACATTTTTATTTGTATAAGGTTAAAACCTTTCAGATTATACAGTCCGTTTGGAGTGAGCATTTGTTTTTAGCATATAGTTCCCCTTATAGTTTTCTTTTGTATCACCAACAATAAAAAGATCCCAACAAGGAACATCTGGATGCTGGGGGCATACATTTCAAATATTTCCAACTTCAATAACCATTTTATAATAACAATAGCCAAAATAAGCTTAAGTAAAACAGAGCGAAAACAGAGAAAAATAAAAATAAACGAAAAAAAAAATAAAATAAAAAAAAAAAAAATGCACAAATCGTACTTATAGAACCTCATTTCAACATTGTACAGTGTATCTCTATCCCATCTGAATATTACTGTCTCATCTTGGTCTGTGTCTGTGGTTCATCTCTGAGCTTACCTGTCCTCCCTCTCCCTCAGCCCCTCTTCTCGACATACCTCCATCTAATCTCGCTTCTGCAGCTCCCTCCCCTATTTCATCAATTGCTCTATTGTTCTTCTCTAGTATCCAATAGTACCAGACCTTCTGGAATTGAGATTCCGTATCCTGCACCCATGCAGCAGACTCATACATCAGATATACTAACTGAATTCTAGCTAATACTTCCGCCCATGATGGGATTTCCATTTTCCAGTACTTAGCAATCACTATTCTAGTTGTGGTACATAGTATTCTAATAAATGTATTAATATGCTTGTTTAGTCTGGGAATGTGCTCATGTAGCAATGCCTGAGCGGGAGTGAGGCAGATCTGCTCACTTAATATTATTCTCAGGAGTGAGGATAGACTCTGCCATATCTTATTAACCTTAGGACATTCCCACCACATATGGAGGTAAGATCCTACCACCCCACATCCTCTGTAACAGAGTCTGGAGCCCTTTTTTCCCATATGAGCTGTTTTTGTCGGAGTCAAATACCATCTAAAAGATGTTTTTAAGATATTCTCTCTTAAGTCAGCACTGATAAGGCCTTTGCTGGCATGGTAAATCACCTCATTCCATCTATCTAATTCAAGCTCTTTGTCTATATCTGCTTCCCACTTTAGCACTAGTGAAGTTTTGGTGTCATTTCTAGTTTCTTGAACAGAGATATATAGTCTGGAGATAGCTCTCTTGGGTCTAGTGTTTGCCGTGCACAATTGTTCAAGAGCAGATTGTTTGCTAGGTGTCGAGTGTTTAGTCATATATGTATGTATAGCTGACGTTACCTGTAGATACAGAAACCAATGAAGTGTGAGGGGCTCAAGTGTCTGCTGAAGCTGAGTGAATGTCAGTAGTCTACCTTGGGAGTAAATGTCTGCTACTCTGTACAATCCCTTGTTCTCCCATTTTTTAATATAGTGTTTACAATCCTCGTTGAGGAGGTATTTTAAAGGCATTATCTTTGAACACGAAGGAAGGAGTTTTTCTATTTGTTGGAAAGATGGCCATTGCTGTCTAGAGATTAATGTAATCTTGTTTTGATAGCTATCATGTTTCTTAGACAGCTCTCTGCACCAGAGAATGCCATCTGGGGTCTCCTGTCCTACCAGCGCCGCCTCTAAGGCAGGCCATAGAACATCATCTTGTCTCCTGCTCAACACAGAGTCTTGGGCCAGTCTCGCTGCTTTATAGTAATCGAGCAAATTTGGGGCACCCACCCCCCCTAATTGCCTATGTCTGTTTAAAATATGGTGTGGGATTCTCAGGTGTTTGTTGTTTCGTAAGAATCTATGAATATCTCTTTGAAGATTAATTATGTCAGCAACATTGACCTTAATTGGGAGTACCCTAAACAAGTATAGAATTCTCGGTAGAATTGTCATTTTAACTGCGGACAGTCTCCCATACCAAGAAAAACCAAGTTTTCCCCATTTCCCTAGGTCAGACCTAATTGTTTTTAGCATAGGAGTGTAGTTAGCCTCATACAGTTGTGAAGAGTGCGACATTAGTTTTATTCCTAAGTATTTTAAGCCTCCTGGGACCCATCTAAAATCAAAGTTTGCCTCAATCAATTTGATGGTATGTTTCGGAATGGATAGAGGGAGCGCTTCGCATTTATCCGCATTAATTTTGTAACCAGATATCTGAGAGAACAGATGTAAAGCTTGATATACATAAGGCAGCGATTGCAGGGGTTTTGAAATAGTGAGTAGTACGTCGTCCGCGAATAGAGTGATTTTGTGGTGTATTTTCCCTACCTCCAAGCCAGATATATCAGGGCAATTGCGTATATAGGCCGCTAACGGTTCAATACATATAGCAAAAATCAAAGGGGAAAGTGGGCATCCCTGTCTGGTTCCATTTAGTATGCGTATGTTTTTTGACTGATGTCCAATTGCCCTGACAAATGCTGTAGGTGACGAATATAGCCCTTTAATAGCTGTCAGGAAGTCCCCTTCAAACCCAAGCGTTGACAATAACGCCAGCATGTATTTCCAATCGACTCTATCGAATGCCTTCTCCGCATCCAGTGACAGGATCAGAGAAGGCACTCTCCTATCTCTTAGTATATCTATGACTGATATCATTCTACGAATGTTATCTGGGGCTTCTCTATCCTTAATAAATCCCACCTGATCAGGGTGTATTATTTTGGGTAAAATATGCTTTAGTCTATTGGCTAGGATTTTCGTTACTATCTTAATATCTTGGTTGATGAGGGAAATTGGCCTGTAACTGCTACACAATTTGGGATTCTTTCCCTGTTTTGGTATCACCACTATCTTAGCCCGAAGAAGATCCTCGGGTATCTTTTCTCCTTTCATGATATGGTTAGCAAACACTACAAGGTGTGGCACCAGAGCCTCACGAAACGCCTTATAGTATTCCCCCGGGAACCCATCGGGTCCCGGGGCCTTACCAGGTTTAAGATCTTTAACCGCCGCTATCACCTCTGCTCTCGTGACCCCTGCATTCAAGACAGTTCTATCCTCCTCAACTATTGGTGTCAGATTTGCTTTCTGTAAAAAGGAAGCAAAAGTGTCTTCTGTCTGAGGAGTGTGTTGTACCTTCATACCGTCATATAATTTACTGTAGAATTGGGCAAATGTATTAACAATTTCCTGGGGGTGTGTGGTTGTTTGACCAGTGGGTGTCTGGAGGCATGGTATGGAGAGGGATTGGTAACTATCTCTGAGCTTTTTTGCAAGATATTTGTCAGGCTTATTGGCAAAAATAAAATAATTTGTTTTCAATCTGTTTGCCGCTCTTATAGACTGCTCATTTAATATAGATTGCAAAGTTTGTCTTTTGCCAAGAAGCCTGTGTAACGTTTTTTTAGAGTTGTTTAATTTATGTGCCTGTTCTAGTGAAGCAATTTCGGTGTTTAACTGGTTAATTGTGTTTTCCTTCTTTTTTTTGTATAATGTTTTTTCTTTGATTAGGATACCCCTGACCACCGCTTTGTGTGCTGCCCAAGGCGTAATGGGGTTGTCGGTGGAGTCTACATTAATTTGCCAGTATTCTTTCAGGTCATTTAAGATTTTATCTTTAATAAGTGGACTTTTAGTGCAGAATGCATCATATGTCCATGTTTTTATTCTCTGTGGTTCCGAAAGATCCCCTAATGTCATTGATGTTAAGGAGTGATCTGACCAGACACATGGATGGATATCTAGAGAGTGTATGGCTGGTTGTAAAATCTGGCTGGTAAACACATAATCTATCTTGGAATAGCTGCCATGGGAAGAAGAATAGTAAGTAGTGCCCCCGTTATCCCCATTTAACATCTGCCAAGTGTCCTGTAATGAGTGTTGATCTAGTGTCCCCCTAATGTTTTTAGCTATTGTCTTCTGCCTCTGTTTCTTTTTAGATTGCTGTGTAGCTGTCAGCCTGGTCAAGGATTGGAGGTCAATGTTAAAATCTCCTGCCAAAATTATCCGTAGTCTGGACCAATTAGTTAGTAAGTTAGAGATTGTGGTAAAGAATTTGTCCTGCTGCTCGTTAGGGGCATAAATATTGCATAAGAGTACTTCTACCTTGTCGATTTGGCCAAATACCAGAAGATATCTCCCCTCTTTGTCAGAGATAGTCTCTTTATGTATAAATGGTATTGAGGTATGTATTAAAATGGAGACTCCTCTCTTTTTTGAATCCAATGCAGAGTGATACTGCCTGGAATAATCTCTTGCCCAGTATTTAGGAATAGTATCTTTCAGGAAGTGAGTCTCTTGTAAATAAATAATGTTGGCTCTTAATCTCCTATAATGTGACATGGCCGTTCTTCTTTTGATATCAGTGTTTAATCCTCTCGCATTATGCGAGATCAAAACTATCTTAGGCAGCACCATTACACCCGTCATACCAACACTGTGTGCTGTTCCTACCTTCAGTAGCAGGGATCCCATTCGGTTGTAAAGGCCATCTATTACCTCCTGTAAATATAAACATGTCAGACTCCCCCTTCTGTTCTATCGTGCTTAACTTCTCTTTCAGATCCCCACAGCTCTGTGACCTACTTGTGTTTGATGAGCATAGAACAACCGTACAACATTTTGTGCATTTGTATAATAAAAGTATAAGCAAGAACAAGAAAAACAAACATTTATAATAGTTAAACTTTTGAAAACACATTTAACAAAACCGTTACAAAGTAGGTGTACCGTACAATCCCAACATGAATTGCCTGCTTAACATACCTTCCAATGAGTGAATGATTCAAGTCTGACCCTTGAGTCTAAAACCAAATTAACCTTTCGTCTATCCGCGGTACCATCCGGGGAGGAAGGCACCGCAAATGTTACCATGGTGAGTAAAGATACTCTCACACATGCTAGTTACCTAATGTCTAAGCAGTTCAGGTTTTAGCTGTCTTCTTAGTTATCTTCTTCCATTTCGGTCTCTGGGGTTTCGCCTTTGATGTGGACATTTCCGGAGAATGAGATGATGACTCGATTGCCAAGTTACTGGGTAGCTCCAAGTCCAGAAACTTGCAGATATCTGGGATCTCTCCAGTAGTCTTGATAGTAGCCATTTTGCCATTCCTCATCACATGAAGTGCAAAGGGAAATCCCCATCTGTATGGTATATTGTTCTTCCTCAGGAGAAGAGTGAGAGGTCTCAGCGCATATCTTTTTTGCAGTGTCTTGATGCAGAGATCTTGGAAGAACTGGATGATGTTTCCTTTAAATTTGAAAGTGGGGTTCTGCCTCGCAGCCACTAGGATTTTTTCTCTGTCGGGAAATCGTAAAAACTTGATAATAACATCTCTTGGCGGTTGGTCCGTTTTGGGTTTCGCCTTGAGGGCTCTGTGTGCCCTCTCGATAGGGTATTCAGCATCTGTTGACTCACCTAATATGGCATGGAACAGCTGTTGAAGATAGCTATGAAGGTCTTCTGCGCCTATGTTTTCAGGAATCCCTTTGAGTCTAATGTTAGACCGCCTGCTCCTGTTCTCCAGATCTTCAATCTTTTCCTCTAGCTCCAATATTGTTTGGTTTTGGGAAGTAAGGGATTGTGTGACAGATGTAACCTCCTCCCCCATCTCCTCTGTAACTGTTTCCAAGGAATCAACCCGATTTCCCAGCTCCAGTATCTCTGTTTAAATGTCCGTAAGACTGTTGGTGACTGTGGCTTGGAAGCTATCCATCTTCTCCCATAGTTTTTCAAAGTTAGAAGCTATGTCCTGTTTGGATACCAGTGTTTGCAGGTCTGCTTTGGTTGCAGGAATTAGTTCCTCAGACCCCTCCTCATTGTCAGATTCCATATCTTCCTCAGTTTCCGCCAACCCATGCTCTTGAGATTTAGGGACCTTGGAAGTTTTGAAAAAGGTATCTACCGATAAAGATTTCAGTCCTTTGTCACCTTTGGACCCTTTCCTTGTGGCCATGGTGGCTATTGCTGTAGTTCCACTACACTGCGCTAGTTATGGGTTGAAGATAAAGTTGTTTTAGCAGATAAGTTTAAGCTCCCACGCTACTCCCTTCCAAAGACCTTTTGCTGCCAGGACCTCTGCTAGTAGCTCCAAAATGGATTATAACATCTGTTAATTCGTTGTCTCCACTCACTCATTTAGGTTTACCATTTGTTTTCTTTTCAGTTCATTGCCATTCACATCTTTAGGTGCATTTTTGCAGATTTTGCCTCCATATCATAGAGGCAAGCAGGTGATGTTTGTGTTATAGACAATGTAGAAATAGTTCTTGGGCTAACTCAAGGCAATCATATCAGGCCGTTTCAGCACACCCTCCTGCAATCAGCTACTCCATAGCTAATGTCTCTCTCTCATACCCTTCCAATCACACAGAGGAGAGTTTATAATAGCTGTCTCTGGCAGAATAGAATAATAGGAGAACTCTCTCTACCCCAGGGAGAATGTCCCCACTGGACGAAGTCGGGCAGGGGATGTGGGATATGACCTGCTAACTGTTAGGCTAGCAGGAAATGGAGGGGAGAGAGAGCAAGCCAGCAGTAATAAAATATTTCAAAAAGCGCTCCTGTTTTTGTTTCAGCAGCACCAGCATAAGGCACTTTAGACACTGATCCCAATCTTCCCAGGAGAGTTGCAAATGACACCACCCAATTGTGAGATGTAGGTACACTGTAGATCTATGAAGTGTTAGCTCTTATATGTCTGGCTCAGTAGATAGTGCTAGGAAGTAATCTGTTTTCCCCTATTGCAGTCTCAGTTCAGTGATTGGTTAATATAGTGAATTTTATAGGTTGCAGTGTATTGCAATTAATACCCCCAGATGTGTATTAGGCCGGTTCTATAGCTATCTCATCTCTGCTTAAAGATAGAAGGCTGAAAAGACAGTCTTTATTAATAGCTGGTCTAGGCTTGTAATCCGGATCGTAGTTGGGGCTGTGAGGATTTACAGGTCAAGAATGAGGCTAACCAGCCTGGCAACAGAAATACCCCATAATAAGCAGAATCGATACCTGTATGAAGAGTCCCTCTATAACCAAAAGACTGGTACCGTCTCTTATCCGGCAAGCCTCCTGTGTCTTTCAGTCCAACCGGAGAGGAGTGGCTGCGAGTGCGGGTCTGGTAAGGAGGTGTATAGATAGTGCAGCTTCCGATGTCGGACGTCTCTCCCCTAAGTTATTCCTCTACTTAAGGCCGATGCAAGCGATCGCTCAACAAAATGGCGACTGTTCGCGCCAAAACTCTCCCTTCTCAAGTCTCCTTCTCTTTGGCGTGTGTGATCGCTAAGTGTCCCGGGAGGTATGAGAGAGCTAAGAAGCTACATACCAGGGTAAGCAATCCGGCGTTGTCCTCAAGAGTGTCGCAATAGACAACTAAGTCCTTCCGATCTACCAGTGCCTATAATGCTGGGTCTGCACCGGGCTGCAATCCCGTATCAAGGGCTACTTGACACTATATTAGAGCTTCAAAAGTTAATGAGCTGGTATAAATAAATGCCTGTCGGTTCTTCTGAACCCAAATTAATACTTTCTTAGTGTTATTTATAGATAAAGTGGAGTATTTGGTACGGAGCTCCCATTCAGTGCTGCCACTCTCCATTTTGTACATTTAAAGGAATTTTGTAAGGTAACTCCACTATCTAGCAATATGCTGAACAAAATACTATATGATTTGAAACTATGAAAGAGAATATACCTTTAAATTTCAATTAACTGTCCAACCTATCACGATGTAACACTGGGTATTTAAGTCAGTGTGTTTTCAATGGTTTTAGGGACTATGAGTACGGCTCTCCTAGCCGAAACGCGTTAGTCTTTTTTGGGGGTTACCCATACTCTCTATCGCTTAAATTCTTCTTTTAAATGTCATAAATAAAGTTCAAAGTTTTATTTTTACCCATTGGTGCTTGGCTTGTTTCCTGATTTTTTGATAATGCCATTTTACCACTAGCCAGCACTTTCTGCACAAGCCCACCGGATCTACTATCTGTGAGGAGGTAAAGGAAAGTTTTTTTCCCTCTTCGGAAGTTTCACCTATGGTAATTTGAAACCCTGCCTACACAACCTTGCCAGCAATATATGACTTTTTAAACCTTCCGTTTATGCCCCCCCTTTTTACTATCAAAACAAGTTCCTTGATTTTGAGGATCAGTCGCAGCCTTTGGGGTACTGCAGGATAACTCCAGTACGCCCCTGATACCTTGAACACGCCCCTGGCCTGTGCCGGTGGTGACACGCAGGATACGTCACTATACTGGGCGTTCATTGGACAGGAGCTGGGTGTGACACGCTGGATACGCCACGGAACTGGTTTGTTTGAACAACCAAGCGCTACAAGCCACAGGTACTCCCTGTCAGCAGAAGGACGCCGCTCGATCCGCAGTGGTGGACAGACTGAGGTCTGGAAGAGCATGCGAATAACTGGTGAGATATGTTTAGCTTCTCCTGTTTTATTTCTGGGGTGTTATAAAGCCATGGAGTGGTGTTTTGAACTGTTGATTGAAGAAATGTTGTCATATTGGGAGCATGCATTACGGAAAGGTTTATAGAACTGGATACTTTATCTTTATTCGTTCTCACTATCATCTGGCGGTTGTAGGTATAAAGACATTTAACCTCTATCAAAGAAATGCAAATTGGGCATGAATTGGAATATGTCAACAGTTTACTTATGAATCCTAAGGTGTAACTACTTGATAAAGTCCAGAGGTTCACACTTAAAGTTTGTGTTTCCGGTCTAAACCACAGTGGGGCTTTATATAAAATCTAGTTGGGACTCTCTTTTTTGTTTTGTTCAACTATATAATTGTCATAATTTTGAAGCACTATTCCTCCACCCTTTTCAGCCTGGTGAATGACAATGTTGCTGTCACTCGCCAAGCTGTCAAGGGCAAGCCTTTCATTAGGCCAAATGTTACCCTGTTTTATAAGATTGTGAGGAAGCTTCTGAAAGTCTTCCATAACCAAATTTTGAAACACATCTAAGTATGCTACATCCTCTTTTTTAGGATGGAAATTAGAGGGTAGGGCTAAGTTCGTATGAATGGTACCTTCAAACAATTGTTCAGATAAATCATCTGGATCAATATAAATAACAGGTAAATCCCCTTGAGAGCCCATATTATCTGTGAATAATGGGATTTCATTAATTCCTTGTGTTTTCAATTGTTTGTTAGCAAAGTAGCGTTGAAGGGACAATTTCCTAGTGAATTTGTTTAAATCTACAAAAAGTTCAAAGATTTTATGTTAGTTCGAAGGACAAAAACTAAGACCCTTACCTAAAATTCTAATCTCATCATTATTGAGAACTTTGTCAGATAAATTAAATATACCAGTACTTAGTTGTTGTAACTTCTTTTTCTTGGTGGTAATTCCCCTTCCCCTCCTTCCCCATTTGTGTGTGTTCTTTTGTTTTTTCCTGGTTGTTGGTAAGGGGTTTTAGCCCTCTCTGCTCAAAAGTGGAGCTAGTGGTATGCGATCCTCTAAAAAAGAGGCATAATTAGGGGGCATAGGGGAGCCTTGTACTTGGGGGATTATTATTAATAGAGTCATCTGTGGGTAATCTAGGAGAATTAAACAAATGGTCTCTGGAATGGTGAGACAATTGGGGATATTCATCTCTATAGCTATTGTAACCAGGTTTAAAATGTTGATATTGTTGAGATTGTTCTCTATTAGATGGATAAGATTTGCTCTGTTGAATGTGATTATCATCATGCAAGGGTTTGTATCTATTAGTAAGTGGAACTCCATGTTATTTTTTATCGTAATATTCTCTAGAATTATTTTGAGAGATGTCTGTCCTGTTTTGTCTCTGTGGCAAGTGATTATTCTGTTGTCTATGACCAGAATGATTAGACCTAATGGAATTGGCCTGATTTTTATATTTATTTTTATTGTGCTGTACCTTTGTCCAGTGTAGCTCTTTCGATACTTTATTATCGATCCTGTTATATGAATAAACTAATCCCTTGGCATAATCTTCTTCATCTCTTTTTTTTTCTTATTTTTCCTACGAATAATTTCATCTTGGAATTCATCTGTTGCTTTAAAGGGCCACTGTAAGTAAATATTTTCTATGCCTGTTACTAACTAACTACCCCAAATACGTTTTTTATCAATAGCATTTCATTAACATATCTCTACCGTATATCAGAAATCTTGTCTGCAAATTTAATTGTTTTCCAAACCCACTCAGTGGGTATCCTTTGCTCTGTACCAATCCGTTTACAATACCTAGGTTTCAAAATGGCGCTTTAAACACAAAGTTATTGGTTTAAGTATTTTGAACATGCAGTGCTGAAAATAGTGGGCAGGATAACGTGACATCATCGGTGAATAAAAGATATAACTTTTAGAACGTTATGAAACTTCGTTTTGGAGAAAATATAGGTCAGTAGGTTTTAATTAATGTTTATTAACTTTAATATGTTAGTTGTTTAGCTTAAAAATTATAACAGAAAGTAATCCTTTAATGGTTCTTTCATTAAGTGTCATATTCTGAGTGATCTTTATGTGTCTCTAGCAATTTTCGTGTGTTTTCAATTTTTACAGCTATCTCTTCCACTATTTTTTCTCTGTGGGTGATTAGAATATCTATTAAATTGAAGGAGCAATTATCAAGAGTTGTGTATCATTTAGCCAATAATTCCTCATCTTGCTTAAAGAAACAATTTTTTGACAGGGTTAGATTTTTATCTTTTTTTCCTGTCAACTTCACAATTCTTAATGCTGTTTATATGTTCAGCCAATCTTATTCGGAGTTCACGTATAGTGATCCCTATGTATCTTTTGCCACATTTACATAAAAGGCAATAGACAACATTCTTAGTTCTGCAATTGGCAAAACCATACATAAGTTCGACGAGTAAGCGTATTATATTCCTTCTCATTGTGAATGTATTTGCAGAAACTGTACGAACCACATGCATATGTGCCACAGATCTTTCTGTCACTCGGTTTTCTCCTAATAAAGTGACTCTTTACCAGTTTGTTACTAATCGTGGGAGCCTTCCTCCAACTAGTACTTATTTTCTCACCTACAAATTGGATATTTCCCTGTCAGACTTCAGAATATTAATATGATGATTAAGTATTCCACTTCTAACTTTATGATCTGCATTAAATGTTGTGACAAATCTCACTGTTTTGTTAGTAGTCTTTATCTTCTTTTTTGGAATTCATACACTTCTGCCCTTCACTTAGTCAAGCAAACCTACTTTTCTTCTCTCATATCTACTCTTTCCTCAATCCCTAAAAGACTCTTCTCCACCTTTAACTCTCTCCTCTAACCACCTGCTCTACCCCCCCATCTGTCTTTAGTGCTCAAGACCTGGCAGACTACTTTTTAAACAAAACACGGACTATCCGAAGCAATATCCCAACACTAACCTGCAATATTCCATCAACAGGCCCAGTTACTCCCTCTGCCACCCTCTGCATCTTCCATCCAGCCACTGAGAATAAAGTTTTTTACTTACTATTTTCCTCACACCTCACTACATGCCCGCTCAACCCTATCCCTCCCTATCTTCCACCCTCACTTCTGCTCTTACCCACATCTTCAACCTATCTCTCTCTACCGGCTCATTCCCATCTTCTTTCAAACACGCAAAAGTCACTTCCATACTCAAAAAACACTCCCTCAACCCTAATTCTCCTGAAAGCTAAGGCCCCATATCACTGCTTCCACTAACATCAAAACTCCTTGAAAAACTAGTTTACAATCGCCTAACCCACTTCCTGTCCACCAACTTCTTGCTTGACCCCCTGCAACCCCAAACACTCAACTGAGATTGCCCTTACCAAAGTTACTTAAGATCTACTCTCTGCTAAAAATATTGGCCACTACTGTATACTCATCCTATTTGACCTCTCAGCTGTCTTCGACACAGTTGACCACCCCCTCCTCCTACAGACCGTTAGCTCTTTTGGACTCTGTGACACTGATCTTGGATTCACTCCTATCTTTCTCACAGGTCTTTTTCTGTGTCATTTGCTCAAGGATCTGTTCTGGGTCCTCTATTTTTCTCCATCTATACTTATTTGCTTGGTAAACTTATCAGCAGTTATGGCTTCAAATATCACCTCTATGCTGATGACACCCAAATCTACCTCTCCACCCCTGCTCTCTCTCCCTTTGTCCTTTCTCATGTCAGTGACTGCTTATCTGGTATTTCTTCCTGGATGGCCTTTCACCACCTAAAGATTAACATATCCAAGACTTAGCTCCTTCTTTTCCCCCCTCAAGCTCTACGCTGACTTGTGACTTCTCTATCCCTGTTGACGGCATCACCATTTCCCCATCGCCCCACGTCCACTGCCTTGGAGTTACACTTGACTCAAATCTATCCTTCGTCCCCCATAGCCAATCACTTTCTACATCCTGCCGCAACCATCTACACAATATTTCCAAGATTCAACCTTTTCTTTTTTTTTTTTTTTTTTTTTTAATATTTTTTATTGAGGTTTAGTGAAAGGGGTACATAGATCATAATAACATATTCTTTTGTCATATGAAATAGGCTTCACTTTTACAGGAGAAACCAAATAAACATTCAAGAGACGTTTAGCCAACAATTTACAAACATTAGACAGATAAGATGTTAATCTGATATGGACCTTCTACAAGATACAATATATCACTTTTGGGCCAACAAAAGTAGTGGGATAAAATAAGGCGAAAGAAGGAGCTTGTAACTAGGAGACCGCTTTTGGATCTCAATGATAAACCTCCATTTACAGAATTAATAGCAAAATTGTTCCTGAGGACCTGAGGAAACATATAACAAAAAACATTAGGGTTGTGAATTTGGAATGCTGGAGAATCCACAGGGTTACTCATAATTTGTGAAGATTCAAGCGTATAGTAACTTACTTGTAGTGAATAGGGTAGTTAGAATATAGCCAGAGATATAATGCTATAAAGATGTGAAATGATAGTCTCTTCCTGTAGTGATAGATAGAATCTGTAGTGGAGTGTTTAAATATAATATTTGCTTCCTGTAACAAAAGATGGAGCCTGAAATGGAATATCCAAGCTAGTACCTTAATTGGGGCTACCAAATGCAGTATGAGGAGCAAACATATAAATGGAAGACAACAGTGATCAGACCTGCTGATCCGGATGGTCTTACAGACTCTCTACTTAAGTATTATGATGGAAATAAGGCTAAGGAAATGAGAAAAGCAGTAGTTAGATTGCGGTATATACAAGACAAACCGCGTATTGAGTCCCTCACAAATAGAGGGTACATTAGTGTGGTTAGGGGGGGGGAGGTGGTTTAAGTACACGATGGAGCCCTAATTACTCATGCTCCAGTTATTGGCTCCAAAAAGGTTATTTTTTTTGTGAAGCTATTTTTACACAAGAAGATAGAATTCCCTAAATGGGTATTTAAGACCTTTTAGGCTTAATTAATTATATAGGAGATGTTTAGAAAAGTCTATAAATTTAGGGTGTGAGAAAAGGCGAAATCATTCTAGTATTTGAGTAATAAGGTGGGATGTATATGGATAATGGTGTGGAGAGGGCAAGATAGTCACAAAGATGGCTCTTCTAAGTTAGGATGTATATTCCACTATGGGGGGGGGGGGGGAGTGGTAAGCTGAACATAAGGAATAAAAAAGCTAAGTATAGGTAAGGGTCTAGCCTGCTCTAGAAGGAGGGGCAACCTGGAGGGACTAAGGTCATAACATAGAATAGGTTTTAGTTAGCAGTACTGTTGCATCTCTCTTATATAAATATGCAAATATAAGAACCATTGATAGTGCAGAAGTATGTCATGATTACACAACACTTACAGATTGATAAGTAAGGTCACTTCAATAACATTGACACAAGGTGAGCAATTAGATCAATAATCATGTACACATAAACACCTTCTACAGAGGGTAGTTATTAATCAATAGTATGGTTACAGAGCTCCCAAACTGTAGTGACACATAAGTGTTGTAGAATTCACATAGGTTTGCTATGGTTTTACAGCAATTGTAGGTAGGATACTAGGGGAGGATCTAAATGTTGAGCTTAAAGCAATAGGTTAGGGCTTTACTTATGTATATTGGTATGTAATGTGGTGTAAGACTGTATCTGAAACTCTGCTATGGAGCTACAAAATTTGTTAAAGAAAGGCATCCCGCCGCCCCGGCCGCTGGCAGCGGGATGACATGCTCACAGCTCTCACGCCCATGCCTTGCATGTTCAGTCATTATAAAAGCCCACAAACATGGAGGAGTATGTAATAAGGCATGTGGATTCAGTGTCCCAGAAGGTGTAGACAATAAAAGGCTTGCGAATGCTTTAAAATATAATAGGGCGTACAAGCATTGCTGTTAACTTGTAAGACACACTTGTTAGCATAAAGTAAACAAAGCTTAGTGTGCCGTCTGAATGTTGTGTAGACAAAAAAAACAGAACAATCTATACAGGAGAGTATGACCATAGTGTGTATACTAATAGTCTATGAGAATGTGGATTCTGCTATTAGCTTAGTTAGTCCACTATATAATAAGGCTAGCTCTATAGAGACATGGTCTCCACAAATACAAAGGGTCATGCATAGGACATATTAACTCTGCAGTGTAAACGATAGTATCTGCTGGGCCTTACACAGCCAAGCTTTAACTTTATACATTTTGTTATAAGAGGTGGTAAGTTGCAAAACAACAAATATTGGAGAAGGTAGTATAAAAAAAGGATATATCTATCTATGTCCTGCCTGTATGCAAGTATAGGGTATCTAAATATACACATAGTTAATAATCTTAAGGTAGTCTCCAGTGATATGTAAATTAATCCTAACCCATTGGAATATAAGCCATGCTTAAAATAAACTGTGTAAGACGGCTGTAATTTATACATCTGCAGATAATATATACAAATAAGTTATTCCAAAAGACTTAAGGTTAAATAGACAGCTTATACATAAGGGGAGAGTACTGTTGTTGATCGCTAAAGCCAAATGTGTGTATACTAGGAAAAACAATTTTTAATAATATGAACACTTATCGTATGGGGTACTCAAGACAGTCCAATCCAAGCATGGGAAACATTGCCATAAAGAAAATTGTAAAGGAGTCTTAGTGACCAGGTATCTCGGATGCTATGTTCATATTAACCGATACCAGTCCGCTGGCCCCATGAAATATACTGCTCTTGTTCCTTGAGAAGTACAGGCGGATCGGAGGGAGTCTCATTGCTGCTGGTGGTGCTAGGCACTGGTGCAGGAACAAAGTTTAACAGTTGGCGGGACTTGAGACCGGGAGCTTTCATGAAAGTGTGAGGTAAGGCCGCTGAGGCCATGGGGTAATCTGCAGCTCCGTGTTTCAATCTGTGTTTCCTAAAGTAGCCATGCTGCTCGTCCGATGCAGTGAACTCGGCAGCTCGCATGCTTCCTTTCTGAGCTATTTCTGACCCCTCTGGTTGCTGCGTGGGTGCTTCATATATGAACGGAGTGACTGGGGCTGCATTCTGTGGGCTCTCCTCAAGCTTCAAAATATGTTCTTCAGCAGTTATATCTTCTGTCCGTGTGGTCTCACATGAATTGTCCAGGCAATTGCGTGTCTTCCTCTCAAAATCTGCGATCAAATCCACAACGGCTGCATAGAATGCCTGTATATGCATACTGTTAAATTAGTATAGGTGCAACCATGCGGTCCAAGATGGCGCTTCACACTTTGAATTCCGGTTGTGACACTGGCAGCTATTCAGTGTCTGATGTCTGGGTTACTCACGGTGGCGGTCTGGTTATTCTCTGGGTCACAGGAGCATAGTGGAGCTGTTGGGCTTGGCGATGCTGTTTTCCCAGCTGTCAGTAATTTTTATGCGAGTGGGTCAGACATATTATGAGCATAAGTAATGCCGTACTGTTGTGAGCTCCCAGGTTCTTCCTAGGTGTAAAGTTAAGAACAGGATATCATTTCTGAAAATCTTAAGTATAGAATAAAGGTGGATAAATCCTTAGTATTGAAGTTTTGGCCGGGAGCTCTGTTACTGTGCGTCCATCCACTTCGCTAGCTGGCTCCGCCCCCCGATTCAACCTTTTCTGAGCGCTAACACCACAAAGCAAATAATCCACTCCCTTGTCATTTCCTGACTTGACAATTGCAATATCCTACTTACTGGACTTCCTCTTTCCTGCCTCTCCCCCCTTCAATCCATTCTAAATGCCTCTGCCAGACTGATCCACCTTTGCACCTCTCTGCTAGTCCCTTCATTGGCTCCCCATTCACAGCAGAATTATATTCAAAATTCTTACCCTTACATACAAAACTCTCATCAACACCGCTCCCCTCTACCTATCCTCTCTAATAAACAAGTATATATTATTGTTTTATTTAAATGAATTATATCCATGGACAGCGTTGTGGAATATGTTAGCGCTTCATAAATAAAGTATAATAATAATAATAATAATATTACTACTGGCATGCTAACAGTTTTACACAAGTGAAAAGGGGTTTATCGCAAGTGTTTGCGCACATCTGGTATCTTACAAGTTCTAAGAACACACGTGAGCGCAATTACGATGTACGCTAAAATGATTACATGCCCTCAGAGCTCTGTTTAACTGTTTTGCAAAACAAAAAATGGCACAAAACACATTAAAAATACACTAAAAACTACAGTTACACTCATAATAACACTATCTAACAAAAAATATTTAAAAATAAATTCACAAAAAAGTTATAAGAACTCAAAGATAAGAGGTCTCAGGTGTTAGTAAAAAAAAAAGGCATAATATATTAATGTATTTATATGTGTATATATGTATTTACAGTCATATGTACACATATAAAAACATTAATCTATATGTAGCAAAGAGGGAAATGAGTTAAGGACAGAAGCCCCTAATTCACCCTATGGTGCAACTATACAGATATTCGACCGCCCAGATAATACTACAGAGCACCTAAAAACACCACACTAGCTGAGGGTACCTAGCAGCCCAGTCCCGAAACAATAGAAGCGTCCCTTCACACTTCTAATAAAAGACAAAATTAAAACCAAGAAAGTGGGATGGCGCAGGAGATACAACTAGCATACATAAATCAATTGAAATGAGGAACAATATAACAGTAATGTCA